>NW_027504920.1:0-132240 GCF_021521415.1 Bidens hawaiensis
TCCAAATCTATGGTTTTAGTCAAATAGTTTCAAAGTTGTGATTTTCGTCCATGTGGTCACCTATAGTTAAACCCGAATTTATTAACTCCGTTAAGTCCGGACGTTAAGCCCGTCAGCCTACCCTTCACGTAAGGGACAGTTTTGTCCTTTTTTTTTTTACCAAATACACCCCAGCCTCTCACGTGAGGGGGCTTGTGAATTACAATTGAGGTTTATTTGAGGCGAAAAAGGACAAAAATGTCCCTCACGTGAGGGCACGCTGATGGGTTTAACAACCAAACTTAACGGGGTTAATGAATTCGGGTTTAATTGCAAGTGAAATGAAACCACATGGACGGAAATCACAAATTTAAAACTATTTGACTAAAACCGCAGATTTGGACAAACCACATGAACGAAAACCGCAATCCACTCTACCTAGAATATAACCATTAATCCATTTATCAGTAAATATGTTACATCATTTTAATCTATATGATATATGATCGCGTTAAAATTTAATTATGCTATCCAAAAAGCACTCGCGACACAACTTATTGGCCATTTGAATTAATTCATGGTTTGATCCTAGTGATTGCATAAAAAAACACACACAAGGAATATTTTCTTATTGTTTTGCAACAAGAATTAATTAATATTGTTATTCATATGATTGACGAGAGGAAGTACTAGTGGCTCTAGAACCTAACATAAAAACTAATTAAAGCAATTACAATTATGATAGCAAAATTATTATTAATAAAAATTAAGTTAATTAATATTTTTCTTTAATTTCTTTGTAATTAGATTGGTAAGTATTATATTTATTAAAATTTTTTGGTTGATTCCTCCTACAAATATGACAATGGAAAATACACAAATTAAGGAGGAGAGTAACGAGGCAGAAATGGATGCATTCTTCCAGCTAGTGTTTATAATTATTAAGTGGGGCACAAGAACCGTGGTAGAGTTGAAGCTAGAAAAAAATCCCAAAAAGATTGCTAACTAAAACAGTCAAAACATTACTTTATTATATTTAAAAGAATTTGTTTGGGCACTAGAAGTTATTTTAATTTTTAAGTTTAGAATGTCACCCAACATTACTTTTATAAATTTCAATACATGTTAATGTACCATAATAAGAGGTATACAAAATTAACCATGTTGTTTGTTAAATATATTAATAAAATACTAACAAGTCACGGTAAGATCTAGATGTGTCAATCATGCATGCATGTTGAGTTGACGAGTTAATGAGTTTCAGGTTTACGGGTTGAATTTAGGCTGGCTCATATGTTTATATGTGTTGTGTCGTGTCTAAGCCATTGGACGTCATATAGTGTTTCGTGTCGATTTGTTTAATGTCTGTTTGCAAGTATAAGTAATAACCAGTGGATCCGTAACAATTTAAACGACGATTGAATATTCCAACTCAAATAAACTTTTAGAGGAATTTGCACTAAAAAGTAAAAACATGTACGTACTTAATTTGCCAAGGAATATCCGGCACTTATACCCTAGCATCTCATACATATAATTTGAGAGGAATCTCAGTTAACCGTCTAGTGTTTAAGGATATACTTAGCCGTCTTTACATTCACTTTTCATGAATAACTTACTTTGACACACTGACCAACTATGTAGAATCGATTTTCTTTATTTATTTATTTACTTATTCAATTTAAAAAGCCTGCTCGCATCATTCATAGTGATTTAAAATATACTTTAAAATTACATTTATGGGAATATAATCGCATTATGCTGTAAGCGCAAGCTGCGGTGTTTTTGTATCTTGTGTGAATAAAATACAATTCATGTTGGAACCAAGAATAAAGAATAAGGAATTAACAGAAACCATGCCATATTATTATAATATTCTTTTCTCTAACCCTAACAACACCTAGATTTCATATAAACTTTTTTTTCTTGCTCTAAACAATGCTATAGTTACCTCAAAGATCACTCAAAGATCACGGGATCCATCAATACTCATGGCCAACTGGCTCAGATTAATCGTACGTACCTTGTGCTAGATATTGATCTTCAAGAGGTTATGATAAACAGTGGCGAAGCTTGGACACGAATGTCGGGGGTGGTCTCAAAATGTATTATAAAAATCATAAACGAGGGGGGCCAGGCTCAAACTTTTGGCCGAAAATAGGTAAAATTACACTACGTATAAAGCTGCTATGGGTTAATCGAAGCCGAGTGATCATGAAGCTGAATTTGTAGGTCTGGTTTTTAACAGGTTGAGTTATTAGCTTGTGACACTACTAGAAAACAGGTTAAGTTATATTAGCTTTTAAAATGATGTAATAAGTTCATAGATTAATTTCAATTTTCAATTTAAAGTCACTTCATTTAATTTCTTTTAAATAGATTAAATACAAGCTATTTTGTAGTCTTAAATGTTTTAATACATTTGAAGCTATAAATAAAAGCCAAGAAAATAGTCGTGATATAGTTTTATCACAAATCCTAGTGCTGTGCAATTTGTAGTCTTAAATGATTACAGTGTGTTTACCAATAGCTTCTTATAGAGGGTATGAGACTATGAGATCAACTGACTCTAAAACTTTTGAACATAATTTTTTAAACTTTCATAGAAATGATTAAGTTATATTTGTTACATTTGAAAAACCAAGTGAAAAGCAAAAGAATAACCCTCAAACTTGATTATGTACTTCAACTTATTCTTTACTTAGTTATCGAATGGTTCATTATCTTTTCGTGGTCATGATCACATCAAATCCTTGTTTCAACTCTTAGTTTTACCATTTGCAACAACTAACTATCATTACATATATACTTGATTCGACTCGAACCAAAAAATCAGACGTCAAGTTATGAATAATCTAAGCATCGACAAAACCGGTAACTTAAAAAAAGTTTGGACCGCAAGAAATGTTATAAGTAGTTGCCATTAATACACCATCCCATAAAGGTTAATTAGATTTCAGATAACTTTGGTGTTTAATTATTCAGTGGGGTAGAAGAATTATGTCATTGTTGAAGATGAAACAAAACCCCAAAAAAGTTGCTCCAGAAAACAGCCAAACTCTTCATTTGTTAATTAGCAACGAATTTGTCACATCTTACTACTTACAGTTCCACTTTTCCCGAAAAGATTCTCTAAGTACCTTTCACTTTCCCTCAAACTAAGATATAGACTGACCACCTCCTTTCTGTCTCTCCTCTACTTTACTTATTATTCATTTGATTCTTGTTCCATCATCAGTTATGGATCAATCAAGATATTGGATCCAAAAGGACCAACCTTGTTTGAATCCCCATGTCTTGTCTTCGTTTGGCGATTCATGGGAAGAGCAAGCATTCGCAGAAGATGCGACCGGGGCACTTGGAGGGTGTGTATGGCCTCCAAGATCTTACACTTGTAGCTTTTGTAGAAGAGAGTTTAGGTCAGCTCAAGCTCTTGGTGGTCACATGAATGTTCATAGGAGAGATAGAGCTAGGCTCAAGAAGATTTCAACTTCAAACAATAATAATCAAGCTCCTACATCTTTTGATATATGGTTGTTACAAAACCCTAACCCTAATTTGGACTTGGATCATGTTCATCCTCTATATTCATCTTCTTCTTCGAAACCGCCCACCCTTTCGATCATCCGTCCTTTTAGTTACTCTTTCGGTCAAGACCATCAAAAGGGTACCCCTATATTATCATGCTCCAAGTTTGAATTACCTCAAAAAAGATTTCATCATATACCCTATTCAGGATATGATCATCAGGATAAGGGTAGTACTACAAAAGTTGTTCAGTCGAATTCACGAGTTAGAAGAAGATGTGATGACAACAAGGATGATGAAGACGAGTGTTTGATCGTTAAGAAGAGGCGAATAGATGATCATCAGGGTGGTGTACGGTCTTTCTTTCCGAAAAATAGTAAATTGGTAAATGGTGATGAAGCTGAATCAGTGGTGCCACTTGAAGGAAGCGCAAAATCGAGTTTGGAGACTTTGGATCTTGAGTTAAGGCTAGGTGATCGTCGATCTTGATTGATAAGGTGATGTGTGCAGAAACTGTGTGTTTTATAAGCGTTGTTGCTTCTTCCATTTGTTAACTTTTAGTTCATTTGATTAAAGATTTGAAGGCAATTAAGTCTTCTTTGTTGAGGATGATAACAATCAACCATGTGAGTGTAACAAGATATACATGTAATTTACATGAATATTAATTGATTGAACTTTTTGTATATTGAATTACATGCTATAAAGTGATTTTTTTTTGGATGGATAGTTGGTTTATGATTTATCTAAATACTTTTAGATGTTTTGTGAAAATCCTTATCTAGATCACATCACTGCCCCTTCAAAAGGAACTCATTTTGGAGTTCGCTGGTGTGACAAGCAAATTAACTCGTCAAGTGTCACAAGCAAACTATATATATCGTTTTCCACTTAACTTCATTTACAGCTTTTCACCAGAGTACTTTATGGAGTTCGTTTGCCACCCAAGCATTTTCTGAAAGCACAAGAACTTTCAGAAAATGCTTAGATAGCTAAATCCTATACAACATGCTATGCCAAAGTGTGTTTTCAAACTGTTTCTATCAATCTGTCTTATCTCCAAAATAAAACCAGGTATTTTCACTTTTCCAGATCATATATAGGCCACAATCACGTTGTTCATATGTTGAATTTAATCCAGTAGGACATACATTGCATTTAAAATAACTAGGATTGAGATACGAAAAGACTATGGCCTTATATATTTGATCCACCAATCCTGTCTTCTAGTTTTTGTTAATTTGGTGATATCTAACCATATATTGATGTGTTTGCATATGTAATGAGATGCACAAAAATGAGATTAAAAATGGAGGGAAAATGAAATAAACAGATGGGACAGGTTTATAGACCCAAGCCAGAGACTAAATTGATCATAGAGCATATTTAGTGTCCCAAAAGTAGGGTAATGTGGTTTGTAATTTGTTCCTTAAGTAAATTATTTAGTCGACATGCAATACAGTATATGAAGTATATGATTTTCTAATAATTGATGGCTCGACCATGAAAAATAAGCCGAAAATTGGGGTTTCAAATATTTTTATGGCTTGATTACTTTCGATTCTTACTACACGGTAATACGTACTCTCGGCTCTGATCAATCTCATAAACTTTCTGTTAAGATAAAAATGCGTATCATAATAATCCTGCAATATAGCATGCTAAACCGAAAGGTTTTTTTTTGTTCTTTTTCTTTTTTTACAAATAGGGCTATGATTTTGAACCCGATTTGTGTTTATATAAATTGATTCGGCCATGTTTCTAACTAAACAAGTACAAAAAATTCCAATTTGCACAAACCGGTTTCTTAATATTTTAGCCAAACGGAATACATTCCCATAAGATACGAACTATATTTAGTCCATGGTGAGAATATATGCACTTCTCTTATGAAGGTAGACAACACTTAACTATATATATTTGATATTTATTTAGCAATCATTTGTTTTGAAGCTGTGAATGTCGATTGATCGATGACTCAAACTTCACTCGCAATGCTTATGGTTTATATGAGAGGCCGGTTATGCTTATTATCATATAATGTGTTTGATTCATATAATGGAAGTTAGAAATAGCCAGATAGACACTACTTGCGTAACTAAGTTACCACAAAAAAAGACATAGTTCCGTCGAATAGGATCTGCATACTTTAAGTAACAGATATATAAAGTTATTCAAATATCATGATATTTTATGTAAATTTGGTTGTGGTATAATGTACATGTGTATATAACAACTAGAGTTTTGAAGGCTTTTTGGTTTGAATTCTCCAACTTGTATTATGAATCTTTTGGCAAGTATCAAATCTTTTAATGACATTAGTTGTTTGTATGTATAAGGACAAATACATGTCAATAATAAATATGTAAACCTGGCAATCTGAAATGAAGACACATTTAGCCTCGTTCCAAAACACAACATGTTACCTCTTTCCCTATAACTCTTTGTTGGACTCCATCCAAATTGTCAATAGATAATCTCACTTAGAATATAATCATCAGACTCTATAATGTTTGGGGAAATGGTATCTACATATTAAATAATTATATTTTGACGTTATTATATATTATGCTAGAATGTAAAGTTGTAACTCTAACTTCATGCTTGTCGCTTGTGTACCAATTATTGACGTGACTATGCCTTTTAAATCTAAAAAAAAATTGTATTCTCTACTTGCATTTTTCAGACAAGTTTAAGACTTAATTATAATCTATTTTATGCTCACTTATGCATTTGTGTACAAAATCTTAACTTGTTTTTTACTCTCTTCTTTTTTGTTTATTCATGGTTTTACATCGATCTACCTTTTACGTGTATCTACTATGGTCTTCTAACACGTCTTTACTTATTTTTTGTAAAGTAACTATTCTCGTGCTTTCTCTTAAAAATTAATATGCTAATCCAAGAGTTAACAAACTCTTATATGTACCGACTTGATAGGGACAAACATGGTTGAAATAGCCTTAACTTAGAAGAGGCATAGCTTGGGCTACATGTAAGCTTACGGGACACGTTACTAGTCAACGGAAAGGTCTCGATGAGTCGGGCCTTGTGACAAAAGTCTGTAGGCGAGTCCCAAAATTCATAATTTAAGTTGATGCATATTCTAGCTATCACCTGCAATTTTGGTTGTTATTTAACTTGTTTTAAAGATTTCATTTGTTGTTTTGAAATTTTGACACGCGTGTAAAAATTAAAAATCCCTATAAAAAGGGTCCTATTGTAAAGGTTTTTTCATCCAGATTTATTTTATGTCAAAATTTAAAGAAATAAAAAGAAATTTGAGTTTTTAATATACGTCCATGTCCATGATCCGTTGAAAATCACTGACAAATTTCCAACGTCTAAACATTAAATTTCGTTTTCTAAAAATCCACTAGAACATAAACTATGGGTGAGTTGTACTGATGTTATTTTCAAGCTAGATAGGTTATTTCAACCTATATATTACATGTCGCTTTATGTGTAATTATTCATTATTGATTTGTAGTGTGTTATATACCCGTCGTGTTATTTCCAACCTTATTATATAATATATTGTTCCCCATTCAAGTAATCAACTTTTAGATTAATCTGGACCCTTCCATCTTCAAATCACAGCCGTATAAACCCCTTGAAAAGCTTCTAGAAGCAGCGGCTAAGAGCAGTTAGACTAGAATGGTTCTAGAGCGAACAGTTCATCACAGTTATAGTCTCTTTTTCCAACCCATAGGCTCCTCCCCACGTCTCCGATAGTTTAGCTTCTTAACCCCAGTTGTTCCTTCTGACTTCTTTTTAACCCCGACCATTTACAGTTCCATTTGATCGAAATAGCAGGTGTCGGGTTCCATTCGAAATCGCATGCATGTGTACGTCAACAAAATTGCAGGTTCACACCACGTTCAAAATCACTAAACCTTCCATCCTTCTCTTCCGTGTTCATTTTTGAATTGTTTTACTAGGTAAATATTCATTTTCTATTAGCATTTGGTAATTTGTTTATGTTATTTATCGACTATAAATTATTTAAATATGCGTTTATTTTTATATTTGATTTATGTGTATTTTGTGATGTGGTTCAAGCAATTGGGCAGTGAAGCCCACCAAACCAAAGAAGCATGATTATTATGTTAATACATACTATTTCTTGTGTTCAGGTGTATGACAATTAAGTCAATTTTGGCGTCATTTGCGTTTGACAAAGACAAGTCACAAGCATATGGTATTTGATTTTTTTTCTCTATATATGTATTTGTAATTGATTTTATTGAATATTTGGTATGTGTTTAATCCTCAATCACATGAAGATTGCGAGTCCATTCAGAAGAATCTGGTGAGAAGATTGAGGATTTGTTGGAACGATCCCTCTTCACCAGGATTAGTTGGTGATTTTTATACAATCATTCGATTTTTTTTTTCATATGTATAATGTTGCCTGTAATTAATGTCTACCTTGCATATTTTTAGGAGGTTGATGCATTGCATTTGAGTCTTAAGAGAAACACTCCTCAGCCTAAAACAAGACCAAGTTTATGGGCATCAAAAACTGAATGTTACAGTTGGCATGCTTTTACAGTTATCTCCTCACTTAAATGTATTTTGGTGAATTGTGGATCTCAGGTATGTTGTTAAACAAATATAGCAAATTGCTTAAAACTTTTATCTATTTGTTAAGTGTCTTGTGAATCCATGATTTAATCCATGGAACATGTAATTTGCCCTTTAGTAAGTTTGTTTTTTATGATTTTTTTAATATATAAAAATATTTGATGGTTTTATGTGCAGGCAATCAATCATAAGAGTTTCAACATTGACATAGTTCCTTGGTCTCAATATCGATAATATGATCTAAAGAACACAAATGTGAATCGTGTGTGAAATATAAGTTATAATGGCTCACTACCTCAATAGTTATGGCTAAGTTGTTTGAACTGTATAATGCTAAATAAGAATTTGATTTCTGTAAAGAAAAATTTTTTACCTATATTTTAGTGCATTGTTTGTACTTCTTCCCATGTAATGTACGTCTTTATACAATTTCATTCATGGTAAAGATTTTCGGTCGTTGCCGGTTTTAGTGTCGTTTCTATTAGATTCAATACGAGCAGGAAGGAAACCTAAATACCACTAAAAAGAAATTTTAAGATAACAAAAGTGTGTAACAAGGTAGAAATTTATTTAAAAGAAAAGCAAGAGGCACCAAAAAGAGATCTGGCCGTTCAAAAGCATTGAAATAAGAATTATGTTTAAAAACTTTAAAAAACACCAAATACCACAATGCCATCTATTCAAAGAGGTCACTCTACGAACTAAAACAAACGGAGTAAAATACAAAATGAGTAAAATACAGGTCAAAATTTTAGTTAACTAATCCAGATTCGTGTTTTACATCTCATTTTAATTCTATGCATCTTTGACCCATTTAACCTCTTTATTTTGATGCATATTGAATTTAGCATCTCAAAACCAATTCAAATAACCTAAATTTGCATTATCTATAAATTTTTAATATTTTTATACAATTTTTTATATTTATGGAGATGGGCTTTAAGTTTAGTTTTTTTTTCCAAAACTCCTTTGTTAATTCACTATTTTGTGTGTTCTTTTAACAAAGTCATATATTTATTTTTTACGTATAAGTTAAAGAGTTGAGCTTTTATCTAAAATGTATGTAATTTTGGTTTAGAATGCAAACAAAGATAGTTGTGCTATTATGACATTGAACGCCCGTCCATAGAACGGGTATAAAACTAGTTGAATATGGGTTTTAATGTTTTATCAATTTTTTTTTTAATTCTTGTATATATAGCTGAGATTACATCATAATTAAATACTTCTATCTTATATTATCAAACTTAATGCATAAAAACACATAAATACGTACACAACCATGAACTTATGGGTAAAATTATATACATGAGTGTGCATGTATACCACATGTATATAAATACTATATAAATACACATGTACGATCGATCCTTTGTACAGAATATATGATTTTAGCATGTACGTAGGGAAGCAGAAGGAAATTGTTATTTTGCTTTAGAGCTATTGGGTTAGTTATAGTCTTAATATTATAGTATTCTATCTTACCCTTCTAATAAAGTAAAACAATGAGTCTTATGTGTTAAACCTATATTAAATTATAACATAGTTTTTTTCCTTCTAATATACTAATCACATTCATCCTGGCTATCCATGGGTCATTAGTTAAAATTAATTTGACAATTAAGTTATAAACGAGTCAATTTTCCTTCATATTCTTCTAATCTCTTAGCTCTCATTCATTATAATTATCTATGGGTCAAAACTATTTTAAAAATTAAGTTATAAAATAGTCAGAAAATTATACTTAATAAATTTTCACGTGTCACAATTTTATGAGCTTAACTTACAATTTTATGCTTCTTTTATTTCACTTCTTTACAAATAAATTTATAACTTGCAAAATTATCAACATTATTCAATATTCTTGCTTTAATCCTTCTAATACAGTTTCTATCATAGTGATCTATATAAATACTTAAAAATATATATTATATGGGAACTTTTATTGTTGGAGAGCTAAGATAAGAATGGATATTTTATTATAGTTTTGTTGATTGGAGATTTAAGATAATAGCCATACATGTTTATGGGTAGTTTTGTGGCATCGATATATACCCTGCACGTATCATTCATACTGATTTATTTAAAATATATTAAACATTGATGGGAATATAATCGCATCAGAGCTACGTTAGTTTTGTATTTCTTGTGAATATAATACATTTCATGTTGTAACCAAGAAAAAAAGAATGAGGAATGAACGGAAACCGTCATATTATATTGTGAGTTTGTGACTGCTAATTCACAATAATTTAACTTCTATGTACAATTTAATATATAATATTCACTTATAGAACCATAATATAGAATATACACATTTAAAATTGCATATTTATTTATTCATACTATTAAATAGAACGTATAAATACGATGCATGATTCTCCTTAAAAATAATATGGCATAAAATTCTCATAACCTAAGTTAACCAAACTTTAAAACCCATCATTTTTCACACTTCATAATTTTAAAAGACACGAACTCTATGACTATATTTTTTGGGAAGGTATAGTACCCAAGTTTCTTTACAGTTTTAGTTATACTAAAATCCAATCATGAATTCATTTATTTTGTAATTTTTTTCTTAGATGTTAAACGAAAGATGAATTAAATTATGAAACACGTATTAATCTTTCTTAATTCTTACTATTTGGTGATGGAAAAGTACGTAAAACTGTATAAGAAAAAACACACACTAACAATGAATAAAGAAATTTTATTATTGTTCCATTTAAATCAACTTACAAGAAATAGTCACTAAATATTACTGAATTTCATATATATTCATCTTTAAAAAGATTACATTTATAAAAAAATTACGACAATGGATAAACAATTAAATTTTGAGTGAAAAATATGAGTGACTTTATTGGTGAAACATGGTTATTGTTTTTATAACTTATTTTGAAAATAAATTGTATAAATGTCATGTAAAAATATGTATATTAGATATTATGATTATAAACCGACAAAATATTATGTAACTACCCTATCATTATCGATGCTTAAAAAAGATAACTGTATTTAGTGAATAAAATATGTTTTCTTTTTCTTGTTTATTACAATTAGGACAAGTTTAGGTAGCTTAACAACTCAAAACCGTTTTAAATTAAAAGAATGGCCATAGATAAAGATATGATGTGTGGATATTGTTATATATGTATAGAGAGACAATGATAGTTTTATAACATATAACAAAATGTAGCAAACACGAAAAGATATTAATAAACAAGAATGACTAATGTTTAATTATCCCATCACAACACATGCAACTCAAGTGAATGAATTGACTGATGTTTTGACATATATGGAAATAGTAAACGTTGAAGCTAAGACTGAATTATGAAAGTCTTGAATCTTTATTAATTTATGAAAATGGTAAACATAAACATCATGTCATATTTCACCATCCCATAGTTCCTCAAGGGTCTTGTAGGAACCATGAGTCTCATTCACAAAAGAAGTGCCTCTCAGAAGTCTAGCCTGCAAACAATAGATATTATATTTAAAACTTTATGTACAAAATTGAACTCGCAGTATCAGTTTCAACTCATTTATGTGAACATGTCGATTTGGCATCTACTTTGATGGTAGCAAGTCGAATGAGTAAATTTTAAAAGCTCAACTAAAAGATTGTGAGATAGTCAAGTGCTTGTAAGTTGTAACTTGTAACCTTCTAACGGGTTTTATTCGAAAAAAAAAAAGATCATTATTGTGATAATAGTTCATATTTAATTATATTAATCATCAGGGGAGGCTCGGAGGGTGTGCGAGCCGCACCATCGGCTGGGGCATATAAGTTTTGGGGGCACAAACTTTTTTATACATATTACATATATATGTTTTTTGGTGTTAAAAATAAGGTTATTTGCAAAGGTTTACGAGATAGTTAAATGCTCAGAATGGTTTCTGCTTATAATAAATCGGTCGATAAAAGTTTTATTCATGTACATTAGCGAATAAAAAATTTTCTTTAAAGCCTACAAGCCTTTATATTTTGGCTCGGCCGAGGTATTTAAATTCTTGGAGACGGCCCTGTTAATCATGGCAAATTCCATAGAGTAACTATGCACTTTGCAAAATGGTCCAATTTGGCAACTAAACTTATCACAATGATCTAATTTGAGAATCATATATGCTAACTATTTTTTCATACTATAATAAACATATTGGCCAGTTTCAAAATTTAATTAGCAGATTGAAAGAAAAACAAAATGTTAATGAGCCGTCAAGCCGAACTTGCCTCGATTAATTTAAAAGAGCTTGAGCTTAGGTTCAAACTCAAGCACATTTAAGCTCGGCTCGAGCATTTAGCAAACAGATCTTGAGTAGCTCACGAGTGAGTTGGCTTGATTGCACCCCTGGTTCAACCCAAGCCAGCCCGTTTTGACCTGTTATCCAACTTGTTTGACCCACTCAACCCGCCCTTTTTGCAACATACAAGGATAACAGAAAGTAAGCATACCTGCTCAATCTCAGAAGAGATTTTAGTGAACAAGTCATCGGGAATTGACCAGTCAAACACATCAAAATTTTCTTTGATTCGGGCTTCACTTGTGCTCTTGGGAAGTATACTATGACCCATTTGTAGGCCCCACCGGAGAGCAACCTGAGCTGGCGTTTTTCCCAGTTTCTCAGCTACCGAAGCTAAAACCGGGCTTTTCAGTACATCACTTTTGATAAATGTGGTTCCCGGTGAACCAAGTGGTGAATATCCCTACATATATATGGAAATTATAACTATTGATAACTTGTTAATGTTATAAATCATATTGTATAACTAATATATGCTGTTGTTGTACGTATGTACATATATATGAAGTTTGTTATTTAATTTAAATGACCGAGCCGACCCCGGTGGCCAGGTAGGTCTTTAAATGAACCTAATTTACACAAACGAAGCTTGTTCATATTCGCCCATCTAACTTTAACCGAATAACGAACGAACACAAACATTAAACGAACATATTTTCTTGTTCAAGTTCTTTCTTAAAGAAACTGGAACGTGCTTGTGTTAGTTTATGTTAGTTCATTTATACTCTAAACGAACATCAGCAAGCGCAAGTGAAAGAAAAAAAAGTGTTGTTGTTCGTTTGTTCAGTTAGTTAACCGATTACCCAATACATGACAGGCCAACTAGTATTATTAAATATGTAACCGAGTGAGCGTAAATGAACAAAAGACAAACGAATGCTCACAAACGTAAATGATCAAACATAATCGAATGTTCATGTTCGTTCATTTAATTAAATGAACATTTTTTTATGTTTATGTTCTAATGGTCATTTTTCCCTCACGAGGAAGTCAATGATATTTCTTACACATATAAACACAAACCGAACTACATCTGGATAATGGGTAAGCGAGCAACAAGCTGCGCCGCTATCCATGAAGGATGGTCATTAGTTTATTAAATAAACAAACATCAAAAACTTACAGAAAGGTGAACGCCTTTTAATTTGCAGAAGTCTCTAAGCTTAGTTTGCTTCCATGAAGGATGGCATTCCACCTGGTTGACAGCTGGTGGTACCCGGGCTACATCCAACAAGCTTTCCAACTTTTTGGTTGAAAAATTGCTAACACCAATCGCACGTGCTTTCCCAGAATCATACAGTTTTTCCATTGCTTTCCATGTATTTGGAATATCTACTGGAACAAGATTCTCGGGTTTAAATCCCTCGGATCCCTTCTTCATCTTTACGGGCCAGTGAATCTGCAATTTAAATAAGAAAACTTAACTGGTGAAAATACTTATAAAAACATAAAACTTATTGTACAGAATTAAAATACTTCAGGAGTCTTTGGATGCGTGTCCTGAAAGTGATTATGTGATGCTAAGTAATCAATTCTAAAACATGAACCCAAAACTGAGCATTCAGTAAACAGTTCATGAAGCGTTCAACAGGAAGTTTGTCTGTTCCTTTACCTTCATTTATGTTAGCTAGCTTGCGTTTGTATAAGTTTGTTCGTTTACGTTCGTTAATATATTCATTTAACTTTTTTTGGCCCGTTAGAACTTATTCTAGTTTAACAACCTTTTACGCTTAACACATAGTTCTCGACACAACTTTTGACAAGTTTTAGCTCAGTTATGTTCATTCATCTATTCATTTGTTTACGTTCGTGAACGGTTCGTTTAATTTGTTTACAAACGAGCATAAACGAGCACAAACAAGAAAAGCCCACTCGTTTAGTTATTCGTGTTGAATCGTTTGTTCGGGTAAAGTAAATGAACGAACACGAACATGTTCCGTTCGTGGTCGTTTACAAGCCTAACCCCGAATCAAGTAACTCATACATACAAGATACAAATCAAGATAATCAAGCTGCAGATCATTTAACGTTCTGTCTAATGCAACAGGTACATCTTCTGGTTCATGATCACGACACCTGCAGATAATATTAAATTATTAACTTATGCGCGCATGTAAATTCAAAAAATATCGATACCAATGGATTTTACAAACCAGAGCTTAGAAGTAATCCACAAATCTTCTCGTTTGACCACATTATCTTGAAACAGCTTCTTCAAAACTAGCCCAATCTGATAAACATATAACAGATATCAACATTTAAAACTATTAGCAACTGAAAAAAATACCACTTTGGTGAATAAAAGCAAGAAACTGTGTACCTCCTTCTCATTGCCATAAATTTGTGCACAATCAATGTGTCGATACCCCATCTACATGCATAATAATCATTATTAGTAAGACAATATAACTGTAACATTACATGATGTTGTGATACTGTGAAAAACTGTTCTGCATGCATCAAAATCCATTTGACTTGTAGCATCAATATGTTTTCTATAGCAATAAGAGACTAAGTTCAAAACTGTTAACATATTCAACCAATTAATTTTGATATGTTTGCCCGTTAATTTTGAACCGTTAATTATGTGTGTAATCAATCGGTTCAAAACATAATTTATAATCAAATTGACATTATTTGGTAAGGGTGTGCATTAAACCGAAATGACTGATCCAAAACCAAAAAAACTGGAAAAACCAAACTGAAAAAAAACCGGCGGTTTGGTTTTACGTTATGTGAAACCGAAATTACGAATTTTATAGATTCTCATTTTGTATATTTTTTTTTGTTTTAAATAATTTACAAGAATTTATAAGATATGATGGTTGTAAAAGTCGCGCTGATTAATCACCGATCGACTGGTCGCTATTTAGTGAAAATTGGAAACTTCGGCTGAAAATAATAATTTGGTATGCAGCGATGAGATATTAATTAACAAAATGATTGAGACCGAAATTTTAAAACTCAAATGACAAAACCGAAACCAAAAAAACTAGGTTCCAAAATTCAAATCATTACTAACACTAATTATGTGATATAGGGATCAGGGATGTAACTCTAATTATAAATAAATACATATATCCATGAGGGAGGGAGTGCGTATTGGAATGAACTAATGAGTATAATGTAATACTAGTAACTAACAAAAATCATATGATGATGAGTAAGGAATATTTGAATACATTACTACTCAGCTGCAATAACTACTGTAATCATCTAAACATTGAAAATTAATAATAATAATAATAGTAATAATAACCTTGATAGCAGCGGCAACGGCGTCTCCGACGAGACCAGGGTCCGATTGCCATGTGCCGAGACCTACAGACGGGATCTTCGTTTTGTTAAACAGCTCAAAGAATCCAATGCTGCTAGCCATTTTCTTTCTTCTGCTGATCGACCAAATTCGTTTGAACTTTGAAGGTGAAAGTGAGTGTAACGGCCGATCGTTTGTTTGATTTGTGCCTAGTGATTCATATAATAAATATAAAATGGGCCGGCAATATTTTGGGTTTGGAGTTTGACCCACTTTTTTAATATTCTAATTTTTTTAGTTTAGGTCTTATTTGTTTGGATTTACTTGGATGGTGCAAACTTTTTAGGCTAATTAGAGCATTTGTAACACATGCCATCAAGTATGAAATTGTCGAGTTTCGACGAAAATCATTGCGCGTAACAAACCTTCGTGGATCGCACCTCCTCCTATCCCCCCCAAGGTTGCATGTGTCACGCTCTTTCATGGCTAAGTACTAGCCACCCTCTCTCTTCCATGTCGGCGAAGAATGCTCATTACAAGACCCCTTTGATAGTTGAATAGTCAGAGCCGGCTCCAAAAAGACGAAAAAAATTTGGGCCTGTGGCCGTCGACTACCTTGTAATGCCTCAAAAACGGCCCTGTGAATAGTTTGACTCACTTTTGACCAACTAGCAATTAAAACCATTAACTTGATTAGAAATTTACAATCGAGTGTTAAAACTTTTTGAGTATTCAAGTGTTAGACACTATTACAATCGAGTGTTAATCTTTTTGGGTATCCAACGATAAGTTTCTTGGATATTAAAACTTTTTGGGCATTTGATTTCTTGATATCCATGATCTTTTTTGAGGTTGAAGAAATAACAATGGTTACAATCACAAGATTAATACAACAAGAACATTAAAAGTAAAAAAATAAACATGTTAAATAATTAAAATAAAATTTAATGTTTTATATGAAAGTTATATTATAAACAGCAATAAAATGATTCATATTAGTGTTGGATTAGTAGTGAAGAAAATTATGTAGAATGCATATGAAAACCAACTTAGTAGTAGTGATAATAAAATTGATAAAATCACTATATTAAACGTAAACTCATTAGTTATTCATAAGGCTATATGAAATGGTTTGTATGGAATAATCATCCTGTATTTAAAGATACAAAATAATGGAGGGGCTTCAGAAAACCTCTACGGCAAGTGTTTTGAATGCTCTTGAACTATGTAAACTCGTTGTGTTACATCTTTAACACATGATTCTCCATACCAATCTTTTCTACTTTGTTTAATTTGATTTTCGAATGGGAGCTCACTGCATGAGATCATGTTTTGAATAATGTAGTTATTTTCTCATCTATTGATCTATACATAAAAAAAATTGATGATATTTAAGACCAAATATTATTTATATATTTTTTACAACAATGATGACAATAGTTTTTTTATATGAGTGTATAAAGGCATCTTGTTAATAGGGTATTCGAGTATCTTGATAAATTATTTTGAAAGGTAGGATTTGGGCCCCGTTTTCTAAACTACGAGTCAAAATTGGCCTGGCCTGCTTATAGTTTATTTATATCAACCGAATTATGAATGTTCATTATTAATATTAAATAAAATAATAGAAGTGGTGAAATGGATATCTTTCATTGTTAAATGTTTTAACTTATACTTGACTTTTATACATTCATGTACTTTGAAAAATGAATGGGCGGTTACATGTCCTTTAATTGTATGATGATACACACGGGCTCAAAAAAATTAATTATTGGTTTATTAGTATTTGACTATTTTGATTTTTAAAGTTATATATTAAAAACATGACGACATAGCTAGGTTTATTTTCATAAAGATTAAAATTATGATCATCTTAGCATGTTGGTGTATATGAAAGATTAGAATCCGGGCTATTTTTTAGAACAAAAGGGTCTCGATTAATTAACTTAATGAACCATCAAACGACATAGCTTCTTTGGGGGAAAATAGAGGATAAGTGGTAGGAATAGATTGAGAAACATGGCTTTCGTTTTTGTTTTAAATTTAATATTGTAATAAGTGAGCATGTTGTTAGATTGATACTATTTTTCATTGTGTGGCTTCGTTATCTCAATACTTGCCTTTGCTAGTCAAATTATACCATGAGGGTTTGAGATAAAAGTCAAAGTTTTTTTCTTAATTTTGTAGGCATTTGTCTTTCCACGGGTTTGAAATAAAGCCCATGCTTTATTTTGTGGCAGTTGTGCAAATTTTGTTGTCGAGTTATTTTGAAGCTATCATTTAAGTTGTATTTACCTATTTACGTTGTATTAACCTACATTACGGATATGGTTATGGAGCCGACGAAACACACTGGTCCTTAATCCTAGTTAGTTATTATATTTGTGTTGGTTTAATCAATTATAATGACTAAAATTTATATTTTATATAATTTATATATTGTTAAAAACTCAAAATATACTATAATAATTGGGTTAATCGCACTATTATAACCATTTTGCACGTCATTGTAAAAGTACAATTTGGAGCACCGTTGTAGCTAGTTTCGACACACTTTTACAATTGTACCGTATCACATATTTTTAAAACATTTTACCTTTTTAGTATAAAGACACTATGCTTAAACTAAAGATTATAAAATTAAGAAATTCTTAATTTTATAGCATAAGTTGTTCAAAAGTAAAATTCTTAATATTATAGGATAAGTCGTTTAAAAAGTAATAATATATGTAGGGGTTATTTGAACTTAAAAAAGATAATAAAACTAGATTTAAACCAAAAAGTAAATGATTGACGTTGATTTTTTCTCTTTACTTTATATTGTTTTGAGTAAATTGCAAGCATTGCAGAAAAGATAAGGTTTTCATTTTACGTCCCTAGCTTCTAGAGATTACTATTTTAGTCCATACATTTTACTTGTACTTGGCGCTCATCCTTTAGTTTCAGAGTTTGATGTTAGTTTATTTTGGGCGATAATTTTTTAATAAGATTGAGTTTGCTATCTAAAAGGGGGTTGCGACGCAGCTTGTTGCCCACTTATCTGCTACTTCATTGTAAATCGTTTGGATGTTTTTTATCAAAACATGATCGAAAAAAATAAGATGATTATTAACAAAAAAATTAATTTTTTTAGAGATGATCATTTCACCTCTTTGTTTTTAGTGACAAGAGAACCAGCCTCGTGAAGATCTATCATCCATGCATGGTTTCCCAGAGTGCTTAATTAGTACTTGAATAAAAACTTGTCCTACCCAGATTTGTTCATATTTATTAACAATTTGACGATTGTGAATGTGGTTAAACGTTGGCAACAAGGGAATTAAACTAGCCATGTGAAGAAGAGGAAGAATACTTTGATAATTAATTTTTCTATTTCCTAAAATTTATATAAATAGTCGAATGGATGACCGGTAAGAATTATTTTTATTATGCATTGACCCCCCGGGTCCCGTTCACGTTTTTGTCCAGGATTCATAATTAGTTTTTTTATTTATTTTGCATCATACGATTTAAATAAATCATATAAGCTCTATTTTCTTTCCATAAACCAATATGATACGAACGGCTTCTTGACCATCCTTTATTTTATTTTATTTTTAATTTTCTGAAAGGCATATAATGATTGATACATTCAACTTGCAAGGCTGCAATAGAAATGATGTGATATAATTATTTTTGTGTATATAGTTGACTTTACATGCTACTTTTTTTCCTTTAAAGTTAAAGGCTTAAAGCGACCACTTTTTCTAGACATATTAATTTGGAAAATAAAAATAAAAATAAAAAACTAGTTTAAATAAATTAAAAATATTTACATGGTCTAGTTAAAGTTACTGGTTAGCATTTAGCAACATAAGTTTAGTAATTGTGAAACCTAGATTTACATAATTTCGTCCATATAAAAGATATTGGCCTATTGGGACACTCTCAAATGTGATCAATGGTTTTAAACTCTTTTATGGGTAACATAATAATTACAAAGTCAAGCATTTTACGTGGAAGTAATTTTAGAATGGAGGCATAGGAAGTCTCCGTTCAAACACAAACAACAAATAAAATCGTGAACTATTTGTAAACAAAACGAATAATATTAGTTTTTTTTACGACAAAATTTTATTAACAATGTAATAACTTTTAACAAGATCGAAGCTAGAAATCATGAATTACAACCACCATTTAAACTTTGTTGAATGTTATTACATATGCAATTTTTTCTATATTTTTATATAAACATCTGTATTTTTAAAACAAAGAATTTCTGCTTCAATATTAATTTAAAAATTATCATTGATTTTGCTGCATAGTTTGTAATTAAGTTTCTTTAACTATCTGTATATGGGTATTACTGCCAATAAATAAATGTCAAAAATAATTAAAAAATCAAACATTATTGAGTTAGACATAAAAAAGGATGGTCGGTTTGTGTTGCAAATAAACAATCAACCACTCCTAACTACTACATCACGTCTATAAGCTTCTTAGATAGTAACATTCTAGATAATACCAAAAGTATAATATATAGGTTTACATATTACATCACGTCCATATCAGAAAACAAGTTTATAAATATGGGATTTTTAAGCACAATTGTTTTGGTCAATTATTTGGCTTATTTTTGAACATATTTATTTGTTTTTTGACGATACCCTAAATCCCTAATTGGGGATTCTTTATCAAATATGTTTGTGTGATTTTATAAGACAAACTAAGAAAACATTTAACATCTTAGTTATTGTATATCTAACTTTTTACGTGTGTTCTTGTGATTATTTAAGTCACATAATAAATAAGTAGAAAAAAATGAAGAACATATAAAATGACCATTTAATATTTATAAAAAAATTGTCATGATGTACCTAACTCGTATAAATATAATTATCTTATAATGAGCTGTTAAGCTAATTAGTGAGATGAAAATATTTGATAATTGATATGCATGATAGAATTGACAAGACTAGAGTATTAAACAGTGTCAATTGAGTTGTCAATATTCTTTTATTTTATTTTGTTTTGCATTTTGAACTAC
This sequence comes from Bidens hawaiensis, assembly GCF_021521415.1. NCBI lineage: Eukaryota > Viridiplantae > Streptophyta > Magnoliopsida > Asterales > Asteraceae > Bidens > Bidens hawaiensis. The sequence goes on from NW_027504920.1 coordinate 20,688, forward strand.
TAAATAAAAGTATTAAGATTAGCTATCTGACCAATGAAAGTAATTATCATACTTAACTAAAAATAATATGCAAGGTTGTAACGCTAGGTCAACGGATATCATTAACTATAACAACAATGTTTCATAAATGTTCATTTAATTTTTTTTATGGCTTTGGTTTTATTTACTTATATTCAACTTTAAATTTAGCTCTTAATTCAAAAACATTAAAAGAATGATTATAATGCACTTAAATATCCATTGTTATACATGTAAATTGGTTTCCATGATAATTTATATCCCGGTCGAACTCGAAAAAAAACAGCCCATTAAGCCTTAATTAATTAAATAATGTAAAATAAAAAAATTTTAAACTTATAGCAATAAATATTACAAGTAATAAAATCACAATATTATAATGAGTTTATGACATATTAAATAGCTAAACAAAGCTTTGTGAAGTTGCAAGGGTGAAGCCTTGAAGGGTCAATGCTATAATGTTCTCCTGCCTATTTAATTTTTAAAATTTATTTAATTTTTATTGCTTAAGTAAAAGCAGTGAGCCTTATTCAATTATTAGGCTATGTGTAGTGCAAGGGCTAAAAAATGAAGCGACTTGCGTCATGTGGCACCCAGTCAGCAAATTATGGGTCTTTGTTTTAAGAGTGTAATTGTGTTGTAGCCTCATACACACACAAACACACACACATATATAATAATAATAATAATAATAATAATAATAATAAACACAAACACAAACACACAAACAGGCGACAAATAGTCACCCCCCCCCCCCTTATTGCCTGGGGGGTGGGGGTGGGGGGTGTTTCAAAATTTTGTGGCATACTATCTCCTGTTTTGTTGCCCCCATACGCATGGCCTCAATGGATTTATAAGTCTTTGGATTTTTTAATCAAAAAGGGTCTATAAAGTGTTTGAGTATTATAAAAATAGTGGGCTTATACGAGTTCGGGTATATGTGTGTGTGTGTGTGTGATTTTGTGAAATTTTTTAACATTTCATACTCCTAAAAAATGGAGCGACTTGCGTCATGTGGCACCCAGTCAGCAAATTGTGAGTCTTTGTTTTAAGGGTGTAATGGTGTTGTAGCCCCATACACACACAAACACACACATATATATAATAATAATAAACACAAACAAACATGCGACAAATAGTCACCCCCCCCTTATTGCCTGGGGGGGTGTTTCAAAATTTTGTGGCATCTTATCTCCTGTTTTGTTGCCCCCATACGCATGGCCTCAATGAGTTTATAAGTCTTTGGATTTTTTTAATCAAAAAGGGTCTGTAAAGTGTTTGAGTATTATAAAAATAGTAGGCTTATACAAGTTCGGGTATATATGTGTGTGTGTGTGATTTTGTGAAATTTTTTAACATTTCGTACTTCTTATAAAAGTGTCCCAGCCGAGTGCATGTATTGTCCATCCTCAGAACCTCCCATTTATAAAATATGAGCTAGGGCTCACTTTATGACATCTCAAAGAAAATATATAACCCTCATAAGAGTTTAATATCTAAAAACATAAGAAAACTTTACTCGTCAAACAAAACTATACATGAATCTTGAATATCATGATATTATCTTTTTTCTTTCATAATCATTACTCTTCTTTAATTATTTATATTAATATAATGTGTAATCATAATGTGTTTACAAGTGTCATGTTTTTACATGACGTTGACTTAACGGCATAATTCTAATTTGTTCAGCTGAACATATTGCCTTCTTTACATATGACATGGTATCGTCTTTTCTTTATGGAAACAAAGCAACTATGTTTCTCGTCATCATTGTTACTTTCATTGTATAACTCTTGTTAGAGAATTGCCCATGAAGCTTTGGTAATAAGACATCTTCTAACCATCTTCCTGTGATGTTTGTAGTATAATCCTATCAATAATGATAAGGCCAACTCGGTAATTAGTTGTAAAAGCATTTCTAACGAGATCAATGCTTCACCATGTATATTACGTTAAAATAAATTACACAAAAGGTCCTTATGGTAAAATAGGGGTGGATTTTAACCTTAGTAGAATAGCAAACTGACCTGAGGTAACCCGAGACCCAAAGTAATTACACACGAAAACATCTGACCATAAAGAGAGAGAAACCTGAACTCGATTGCAAGGCCGTCTCCGAAAATTTAAATATATCGGCTAAGCCAAAATAAAAAGGCCCGTAGGTCTTAACGAAAATTTTTTATACGCTAATGTACATGGATAAAACTTTTATCAACCGATTTATTATAAGTAGAAACCATTCTGAGCATTTAATTATCTCACCATTGCAAATAACCTTATTATTAACACAAAAAACCATATATATATATATGTGTGTGTGTGTGTGTGTGTGTGTGTGTGTAATATGTATAAAAAAGTTTGTGCCCCGACCGATGGTACGGTTTACACACCCTCCGAGCCTCTCCTACCCGATTGATATTAATCTGTATGTGGGTTGCTATATCAAGATTTGTGTTGGCCTGAACTACCCAAACATCCCATCGTTTAGAAAGTCAACTTGTTTTTGGTTGTATCATACACCGTGTATGCAACTGACTTAAATATGTATATCATTATGTGATCACACTATTTAGCTCATTATCATTACAATTAATCCAACATTACGTTTATAAACTGATCATTATTGTGTGTTAATCACGAACATAAAAATATACCATGTAATTTATTATTGTGATTTATTCATGAACATATATTTGAGCCAGATAATTGGTCATGTGATCCAAAACAAATTGAAGTTATGTGATCTTGACACGAAACTCAGACAATCCAACCTGATTATCATAACTCGAAACCCAATCAACCCGTATTATTAAATTATCCGAATAACACCCCTAAATTCTAAAAGGTCTAAAACGGACTAAATTTAGTTTTTCAGTTAAATGTGAAAATGAATTGATTTTTCTTTTTTACAATGACGACTTTATTATGTGTTAAGCTACCATAAGAGTTTAGATACCACCTGTGCAAAGCCGACCAGCAATGACGTGAATCTGAAAAACGGAACCGCCCCACGTCATATATATATATATATATTATTTTATATAACAACACACACGACTACTTTCCTCACCTAAACCCTCACTCTCTTCGTGATCTTACTTTCTCTCTCTTAAACGCTTGCATTCTCTCTCTCGATGTTGCTGTGTTTGAATCGTACCAGAGCTATGGAAGCCAACGAATACGAGCTTTATACTCTTTAAATCCACTCTTAATTGCACTACTGCTGGTATGTTATTATCTTCTTCATAATCAGTGTTTAAACCTATCTGATTTGCTAATTAGCATTACTAGCACTCTAGATTGTAGATCAAATGTTATTATTCCTTCCTATTGACTTAAGTTAGGGTTTAATTGCGATGTCTAATTTATATATATACTGCTCCTAGAATAATTGAGTTGCGTGTACCACTGCTACTTTATTTAGATTGAAGCAGTATATATTATATTTTGGTGAAATGCCTAAATTCTATCTTTGTTTATGGTTGAAAACAGTAATTCATATCGTCTGTGTTTAGAGCTGTATGAGTTACTAATTCATATCACTGTTGAGCTCGTTTCTAATTGATTTAGTTGTCAGGAATGCGTGAAATGCCTAAATTGATGTGTATGCTCAAAGATCAACTAAGTTGTGCCTGGATGTTTCTAATGGCTAGCTGACTCATACTTTTTGTGTATGCAGGTTTTTCTGTTTGTTTTAATTTTTTAAAGTTCATCTAGAAGGTGCTATTTTCCTAGGTATTTGCTTTAAAAGAGAGAGCTTTGTCATTTGAGCATTGATTTCTAATTAATGGAAGGTCTTCAAGCAAGCGCCAAATTGAACAGGCTGATTACTTCCTTGACATTGTGTGATCTCTGAATTAGTATTAGATACTTAAGATCGAGAACAAAGGTCGTTTGTTTGTTAGATATGCGTTGTCTCTTAATGGTTTCCTCAGGGCCACCAATAAAGAAACGGTCTGGTTTACGGATTAAACAAGCAGGACGCGGTTCATACAGAGCTAGTTAGCTGTATTTTGTTTTTTAGATATTTTTATCCAAGTTAATCTTTGCTGTACTCGGTGAGTTTTTATATTGAAAAAGTAAGATGGGAGCTACACCTTTAAGGAGGTTTTTACAGAGTCTTTGCAATAATTCTTGCTGGAATTATGCTGTTTTTTGGAAGCTTCTGCAACAAAACCAAATGTATGTCTTGCTTTTCTTCTTTTCTCAGATAGTAATTGTACCATGAAATTTAATCTACGATTTGCTTCTCAAAGTGTTCTTAAACAACAACAAAGGGTCAAACATTTTGTTGCAAGTTGCATTTTTTGTTAAAATGTATAAATTTAGGAATAATGCGTGTTCAGGTCACCATGTATTTTACCTTTTTCATTATGGTCATCCACATATTGAAACTATTTTATATACCACCAAAATATATATCCTGGTTTGTTCATAGTACAAATTTGGCCAAAAACATGTCTGATGACATAGACACCCTCAAAATTTCTGGAAAGACAAAAATATCCCTGTATTAATCTATCGAAAAGCAACCTTTCTTTGTTCTGTTAAGGGACATGTCATATGTTTGAACTTTGAAGTGTTCCTTGGAGTTATTTCTGTTTTTTAAATTATAAGTATAACAAAAGTACCCTTACACTTGGGCAAGAAGCAAAGTCTCATTAGACTTTTTTGTTTATTTTTGTTATTTACCCCTATGTTATATGATAGGGGTGAAGATGTGATTATATTATTAAGTTAACTTCAAAAGTGGTCCATGGAGCAGTTGAGAATCTCCACTAAAATTGTTTTTTTAATAATGACAAAATTTCATTATCTTATTTCGAATTTGATTGTCCACTTACACAAAAGACATGTATATACAAGGCCCACCTCAACACGTATACCCGTACCGACATAACAATTTTTGTTATATACTTTTTAAAAATCTTCGCGTAACAGATCAAATGCTTAAAATGTAGTTTAACTAAAAAGGAAGAAGGTTTAACGAGTTGATCGGTTTAAAAGTATCACACACCATACACAAGTTTTGTAAATGTATAATTGTATACACTGTGTATGTAAATGTTAACAATATTAATCTGAAATTTTAGGGTTTTAATGTGGGAAGATGGATACTTTGGCACCTTAAAAGTTCAAGATTCTATGGAAAATATATATAATGCTGAAACAAGTGCTTATAATGAAACATTCCGTGGAGATGCATATGAATTAGCAATGGCTTATATGTCAACCATTAATTATGCATTGGGTGAAGGGTAAACACAAATTTTCTCTCTTTTTTGTGTGTGTTGTGTGTGAACTTGTTAAAAGCAACAAAATGATATCATTTGTAAATCATTGTAGGGTTGTTGGTGATGTGGCATATACAGGGGACTGTCGCTGGATTTTTGCATCAAATCCTGAGGTTAGTTTCAGTTGACATTAGTAATGTCATATTGTGTTGTCAACTGTAAATTTATCATATTATCCTTATCATTCTTCCATTGGCAGAATGCAGATGAATGGTTGTTACAGTTTGCAGCAGGTGTCAAGGTATTTCTATTATTGACTATCATACCTCATGCAGTTGCATGCTAAATCCTTTTTGACTAATAATTTCGGAATTGCTTCCATGCAGACTATTTTGCTTGTGCCTGTTATTCCATTTGGAGTTCTACAACTTGGCTCATTGGAAGATGTATGTAACGGGTTAAAACGGGTCAGATTGGGTACCAGGTCAAAACGGGTTGGGTTGACTATTAAATAACCTGTCCAAAATGTTCATTTTTTTTTGATAAATAGTTTAAGTGTGTTTGATATGATTACAAAAAGTCCATTATTACATAAATGATTGAACTTTATGAAGGATTTCAGATAGGCCAGTAAACACACTGAACGTTCAGTGAACAGTTTGTGAACCGCTCGACGGGAAGTTTGTTTATGCTCGTTTATTTAATTAACGAACAAGCATGGACAATAATTTTTTTTATTTTGTTAAAATAAACGAACATGAACACATCTCGTTCGTTTGTTTTAAGTTCATTGATGTTTGTTTAAGTTTGTTCTTTTACGCTTGTTAACACATTCATTAACTTTTTTTTGGTCTATTACAGCTTAGTCTATTTTTAATAACTTTTGAGGCCCAACACATTGTTCTTCACGCTGCTTTTAACTACTTTTAACTCGGTTACGTGTGTTCATCTACGACATGTTTAGTTATGTCTGTTCATTTACGCTCGTTCGTTTATACTGTTAACAGACGATATAAACAAACATGAACATGTTCGTTTTCTGAATAAACGAACATGAACAAGAGAAACATGTTCGCTTAATTACTCGTGTTTGATCATTTGCTTGGTTAAAGCTAAACGAACAAACACGACATGCTCTGTTTGTGTTTGTTCAGTTCGTTTCAAGCCTAATTTGGATGGCTATTGACGTTGCCTCTTTTAGTTTAAGTTCTTTTAAAAGTTTTTTACATGTATTATAACCCGAATCGTCTGATTCAAAAGTTAAGAAGTCAAAATAGTCACTTTCTAGTTTTATGCATTGATTTATTTTTGCCTTAATGTTCCAGCTTCTGGAAGACTTACAAATGGCCAACTATATTAAAGATGAGTTCTTTGCACATCAAGATTTCATGCAATATGCTGATGCTTTTGCAACAGACCAGCATTTTTCATCTCAACCGCCAAAAACCATTGATGACATCATCTGGCCAAACCACACACTGTTGACCAAAAGTCTTTCAACATCGACTTCTGATAACTGGCATTCATCTCATTCATCAAATGCTACTGAATTCCCAAATCCACATCAATCCACAAGTTTGATCTATTCTGAGATACCAATGAACCAACAGTTAGTTACTGATGCGGTCCCGTTCTTAAACTTTCCTAAAGAGTGTGAGCTGCACAAAGCTCTGGGTCCCACTTTCATGGTGAAACCACTTTCCATTGCTGACTCATCATCTAGTAAAACCAATCCAAACATGGATGAGAAAATGGGATTTGAGGGATCGAGTTCCTTAACTAGTAACCAGTTAGCACCTGCATGCTTTACTAGGGTAAAAAATTATAACAATAGTTCTTCACCTTCGGGTATTACATATGAGGGTGTAGTTAAAGAATTAACAGAGGAAGAAGGGCAAAATAGTAATTATGACGCTTTGCATCAAGTTAAAGGTTCAAAAGCATCCGCTGCTAGCAAAAGACGGGTCAAATCGGGTGCTAAACAGAAGGCTAGACCTCGAGACCGACAATTGATTCAGGATCGGCTCAAGGATTTACGTGAACTTGTCCCAAATGGTGCAAAGGTTGGTTTATATGTTACCTTTATTTTTTTGATGTTTTCCTTTATATTAATTTATTGGTCATATTTATTTAATCTAGTGTCGTTTGAATGCAGTGTAGTATTGATGGTCTACTGGAGCGAACCGTAAAACATATGATGTTTTTAGAAAGTGTCAGTGATCGTGCTGTCAAGTTAAGGCAGTGTGACCAATCAGAGGCAAGTGATTATAATTTATCGTTATTTTTATAGGGCAAACTGCTCGTAATATAAATGAAAATATGAATTTCACACTTCATTCTGATTTTATTTATTAATTATTTTATATACTTTAGACTCATTATGTGTTATTTCTATATTTTTTTGAATTGTAACTTTTATTTATAACATAATTTATCATTATTTCATTTTATAATATTTATTATTAAAATATGTATATAATACATTAAATAAATTTTTTTTTCAAATAAAGGCTCGTGAGCCAACTTGTGTCTTGAGCTTGAGAAGTGAAGCCGGGCTCGGGCTTTGTTTATCAAATAAGCTTATTTTAAGGCTTGAGCTTGGCTCGTTTCGACTCACGAGAGTTTATCCCGTGAGTCCTTTTCTTCAAGCTTGAGCTTTGTTCGTTTGTTATTTATTTATTAATTTATATACATATTTTTATATTTTTATAGTTATAATTTTTTATGTTTAACAAAATATATATTATTTTTATTTATCATAATATTATGGATAATATATATTATTATAAAAATATATATGATAACTTGAATAAGAGTTTTATGAACAATAGGTTTGTTTAGGCTCGCGAGCCAGCTCGGGCTTCAGTTCGTTTATTAACAAAGCTTATTTTAAGGCTCGGGCAGTTTGGGTCGTTTAAGCTCGGCTTGGTTTGAGCTTCTAACGAGCTGATATTGAGTAGCTCAAGAGCCGATTTGGCTCATTTGCACCCCAAAATATAATAGCAACCAATTTCAAATTAAGCGGAAAATATTTTTGTTACCAATTTTTTAATATATGGTTTTTCTTTAAAATAACTAATAAATTGTAAGTTGGCTTCTAGTTTTGCGCATAATCAAAGTTGTATAATTTACCCTTAAATCTTATTTAATCTTATTTTCTTTTTTCTTTTTATTATTCTGTGTGTCAAACTGTCAATGGACATAAGTTTGTACAAGCTTTACTTGAGTTTCCTTCTAAAAGTTGTATACTACCCGTTTGATTTACAGAAAGCAGGAACTGGCCTGAAGAATAATTCAACACCCGTGGTCAAAGATAGTCAAAGCGGGGCCAGCTGGGCATTCGAAGTAGGAGGCGATTCAACAGTATGCCCCATACTCGTTGAAGATCTTCAATATCCTGGTCACATGGTTGTAGAGGTCTGTATGTTAGCAGTTAGCACTTCCTGTATTTCTAATATTTTTGTTATTATATATATATTTTGTTTCTCGTTACAGATGATATGTGACGATAGCATTCGTTTTCTTGAGATAGCTGAGGTGATACATGTTCTTGAATTGACAATTTTACACGGAGTGATGGAGAAACGGTCTGGAAACACGTGGGCCCGCTACATTGTCGAGGTATGCACTTTTTCTAGTTTTTTTGTTTTTTTTAAAGTAATGATACATTACAAGACATTAAAAAGTTGTGATCTGTTTTTTTATGTGTGCAGGCTCCAAAGGGATTTCATAGATTGGATATATTTTGGCCATTGATGAAGCTTTTGCAGCAACAACCTAGTACGATATCTACCAAAATATGATGCTATGTGAATGTCTTTAAGTCAGCTTGTTAAAGTTTAATGTTGTGCTTATTGTATGGTAACCACTTAATATCGACTGTTAGTTTGAGTTGGTTTGTAGCATAAATCATATTTGTGACGAACATGTACATGCCGGATTTATTGGTATGTGAATATTTATGTCAACGACTCAACGTACTGTTTAGGGTGTTTAAGATCAGGATAAGAAAATGGTGGATAAGTAATTTTGATAGGACAAAGATAAGGGAGGTTTGTAAGTAATGTTTCGTTTTTTAAAATCACCAACGCGTTTTGGACGTAATGGTAGTAGATGAGTGGAGAACTCCAAAGTTAAATATGCTCATATGTGAGTAGTACTGTAGTAGTAGGATGAGTGACCTCTTGAGAAGTCTCCACATGGGTAACTAAAAACAAATTTGTGAGTTTTTTGTGGGCAAAGCGGACAATATTGGTGGTACGAGGGGTCGGGTGTTTTACGATAAGTCCTTAGATTACGATAAATTAAGGGTAAATATGTAATTTTGTTTAGTTTGAAAGATAAGTTGTGTTGTGATTGGTGAGAAATTTAATTACATATATTTTATATTTGACATAAGTCCACTTATTTTTTCTCTCTGTTTTACATAACTGAATGTTTTTGTCTATTTTTTCGGTTTGACAATCTTGCTGTAAAGTGTGGGTTTGACGCCCTCTCTTTAATACATGGGTTTGATAAAACGTTTTTAACATTTACTTTTCATATTGTTTTACGTCCCGTTGCAACACAAAAACCTAAATACTAGTTGCATACAAGTGTAAATGGGTTATGGCTATGGCTACGTAGAAATAAAACTCTTTTATCTATTATAGCTGCCAGAGATTCAAGTTAATAAAATAACAATATAATACATCTGACGCCTTTAGTTCTATCAATATCTGAAAGTTAATAGTTATCTTTTAGACAAACCACAATAAGAAGGTACAAAAACATCCAAAAACATACATAGTCAGCTTTCACGTTATAAAAACATAATTCTGTAAAAACACCCAATAAGAAATTCTAAAAACACCTAAAAACATTGTCACTTTTTTATCCACTACCCAACCCCCACCCAGCCCTACCATCCGCAAAAGGCCATCCAACTCATTTTTTTTAGTTTTTGGTGAAGAACTTCTTTGAAAAACGTCTCCTGAAAATTAAACCCATAATAGAGGAAACGAATAACGTGTAAAAACTCCAGAAGAAAGCTTTTAAAAACACCTTATTGTGAATGGTATCAATAATGCAACTTATGTTTTTTAATCCTTTAATAAACATAAATATAAAATCAAAACAAATAAAAGGTAATAAGTCCACGATTGTGGTTGTTTGGTCAAATTTTAGTGGCGTCTTAATTTATTGCTGCTCGCTCGCCTCCAATAAAGGAGTTGTTAAAGTTATTTTATTGTCTAAATTTGAGTATTTAATAAAATAATATTATTTAATTGGTTGAGAAGAATTTCCATGTGTTATTTTTTTAAAAGTAAATAATTATTGTAATTTGAGGAGTCTTATTTGGGAGGATTTATGTCGGTTTAAAGTGTAAAGTTGAATGATTTTGTATATAGGAGTGGTGTTGTATTATTCCTAGCTTCTTGCTAGTTCTAATATATTTATCTTTATTCGCCGTTAAAAAAACAAAAAATTATTATACTTTAAGTTAGAATATTTCTTTATTTGTTTTTGAATAACCATCTATATCTAGAATATCATATTTATCTATTACTTAATTGGATAGTTAGTTTTATCGTCTAGTCATTGTAACTTGAGATAATAAAAAAAGAATATAGCCACAAATCTTCTTATATGCCATATTTTATTATATCTAATTGCCATTAGTTAGTATCATGAAACACTACATAATAGCTTATAGTATACACCTCTGAGTTCAATTGTTTAATAGTACATCTAATGTAAAAGATTACCCAAGCAAGAATCATAACTTAGCTTTAGAAATGTGAAATTAATCTTATATTCATAATTATATATATATAATTGTAGCCGTTTTAACCTATTTTTGCATATTTCTTAAAATTTCAATAACCTTTACCTAAGTTGCCAACCTTAGGTCTTAACGCCCACAACAATTTAAACTTGATAAAAGTCACCCTTCAATGTCTACCCAAACATGCACGGTTTAATTGACCACCCCTTGCTTTATATCTACGTACTCAACATGCACGCCCACACACATGAGGTCAAGCATCTAACCTTTTTGTGTGCGTTTATGAAACAATGATACAAGTTTTGGGATTTTACTCATTTTAGTTTTCTTGCACGAATTGATTTCACATACAATACAAACACCAGTAAGATACATAATCGTCCTGGATTTAACATTTTGTAATTTAAGCTTGAGTTTAGCATATACTTATTTAAAAAATTTATTGTACAAACATCGATTTAATCTTAAAAAACCATTCGAACAAAACAGTCGTTTAGATTTGCAAGTCTTGTTTATTATTTTAATAACTTAATAATTATAGTCTCGAGTACGGACTCAAGCATATTTAAGCTCGACTCATTTCAAACTTTTAATTGGTTATATTAAATTGAGCATTAGTCCCCAACCACTACTACAACTAATACCAACAGTGTAGTGAGCAAAGGGGATCAAAATCCATGGGCGGCCGTTGCATTTGCATGACCAATAGAGATAGAGATACTTTATTATTGTTCTGGTTAGGTAGGCGTGACCATCTATGTATATATATATATATATATATATTGATACACGTATACGAAGGCAGGCTTCCTCCAAATTTTGACTCATCTACTCTGTTTATTTCTCACACTACACTCTCCGGTACGTACGCTTCAGTTGTCTTCTTCCAATTACTACTACTACTACTACTAATTGATTGATTGATTGATTGATTGATTGTTGTTTAATTTCAGGTTTTGATCACTGACTGGTGGCAAAATTGGAGGTAGATTTTAAATACTTTCCTATTTGCATTTCGATATCATAAGTGATTCATTGTGTATTATTAGGTTTAGATACAGATACTTTATTTTTATCACCATAATAATTAATCGATTGATTGACTTACAAATGTGCTAAACCACCTCATCGAATCGAATGTAGCAGCTAGCAGATTAGACTAATTACAGCATGCACTTAACTAACTTTACATCATTATAAATAACATTCACTACACTAGGCATATATGTGTACCTGAATCTGGTGTTTTGATGTATAAATTATTGCCAATCACCTATTATAGACAAGCATTGTTAGTCACATTGTCTAATTTCATTATACACATTCACACATATAGATTATCGCTTTTCTCTCGAGTTTTTTTTTACAGAGTTTCATTTCCTTGAAGTTATAAGTTATTTGTTTCAATGCACACTAGACACAAATGAAACCGAAAATATCAGTGTATCTTCATAAGTGTTACAAACATGTTTTATCCCTTGAATACATGTAATATGTTTTGCAACTTAGAACTTATAGTTTCTTGGGGCATTTTTGTACATATCACGTTATCGTACAAACATACATGTAAAAACTTAAAAGAATTACCTTCGGTGCACATTGCACTAGTGTAGAATCATTAATGCATTATATGCTTCTTGTTCCGAGAACTTAAAGCATTTGAAGAAGGTGTTATAATTAGTCCATGTTTATCGTACCAACAACTTCTCTTTTGTGATGAATATTTCAGACAAGATTGATCACGGATCATCATAGCAAAATTCAATTCTTTGCTGAGCTATGAATTTCCTAGAACAAAATGAGATCCCGATAGTTATTGCTGTTTTTGCTGTTGCCATTGTTGCATTCTTACTTCTTTCCAAGAAACCTAAAGGTTCGATATACTCACTCTGAACCATTATCCTTTAGGTTCATCAATTGCGGCTACAGAAAATCTGATTATAAAATGTTTTTTTTTGTGACCAGGGTGTATAGATCCGGATAACTTTAAAGAATTCAAACTTGTGAAACGCACGCAGCTTAGCCATAATGTGGCCAAATTCAGATTTGCTCTTCCTACACCCACTTCAGTTTTGGGACTTCCTATTGGACAGCATATTAGTTGCAGGTATATGACTCTTGAAACTTTATCTTGCCGAAAAAATAGATACACCATGTCGTCATTTGCTTACTAAAAACTGACAAAAATTTACGACTCCCCTGATAAATATTGAGAATTACATTGAACCTTATACAGGTGGTAGAAATGAAAATCTTGGTTTTTAACTTGTAACATATGCATATTAATTTTGATCTCAAAGTTGAAATGTATCATTGTTACTTAGATCTGGAAAAATGGTGTGGTATAACTCATTTTTTACAAGTATGCCTAATGTCTTACAACCAAATGGTTGTAGGTTCTAGCCTCACTTGAGACATGGGTAAAAGGTGGGAAAAAATTAGCTGTTAAAAAACAATGTAACGAACCAAACTTTCAATGAACCGTTTGGCGGGAAGTTCGTTTATTTTCAGTTTATTTAATAAACAAACGAACATATACTGATATACATAAGTTTTTGTTCATTTACTTAAACAAACGAACATGAGCATATGTCCTGTTTGTTCATTTATGTTTGTGAGCATTCGTTCATTCATGTTCGTGAACGTCCGTTAGTTTAGATTTGTTTGTTTATGTTCATGTATATCATTTAAATTTCTTAAGCGTATTACAATTTAGTCTTGTTTTATGAAATTAAAATATCATCCATTACAATTTAGTCTATTTTATTATTTTTTAAGCCCAACAAGTTGATGTTCACTTTTAGTTTTAATTGGCGTTTGCTAAGTTATGTCCGTTTATGTTCGTTCACCTGTGTTTCATTTGCGTTCGTTTACGTTTATGAACCGTTCTATTATACTATTAACGAACGAACATAAAAATGTTCTTTAACTTAACGAATGAACATCAACAAGAAAACCACGTCCGTTTAATTGTTTGTTTTCGATCGTTTGTTCAAAATGAAAAAAAGATGACCAATCACTTTGCTTTTTTTAAATTTCATAATTTAGGGGTAAGGATAGCCAAGGTGAAGAGGTTATTAAACCATACACGCCAACCACTTTGGATTCCGATCGTGGATATTTTGAGTTGGTTATCAAGGTATATATTCATAAATCTTTAAAATTCTTTCTTATTCTTTTAATTGATCATTTCAAATTAATCATATTTTATATTCCATATAAATCATGAAATTATGCTGCTCTATTATAGATGTATCCACAAGGTCGTATGTCCCACCACTTTAGAGAAATGAAAGAAGGTGACTTTTTGTCTGTGAAGGGACCTAAGGTATGATCATTTTTAACTTATATATATTAGAGATAATATATTATTAGTGTTTATTACTACATTATTATCATGTTTAGAAGATATCATCTGATTAGGTTTCTTTTGTAATCATCCTCATTGTATCTCTATATAGTTGACCAGTAATTCATAATACCTCATGGGGTTTTCATTATTCCACAATTTATTGTTCAAAACAATCTGTATTTGTATTTGTTAGTATACATAATATTATATTCTATTAGTCATTCATCTAACTAGTAATGCATAATGTGCTTCCTGCTAATCTTAAACGTTTAACTTGCCGTTAAATTTGTTAATTTCAGGGACGATTCAAGTATCGACCCGGTGACGTGAGAGCCTTTGGAATGATTGCTGGTGGCTCGGGCATCACCCCAATGTTTCAGGTGTTAATTAGTATTATATCTTGAAAAGTTAGAAGATATTTCTTTTAAAATATGTTGAAAATTTATATTTTTAAACCTAGGTTGCGAGAGCTATTCTAGAAGACGAATCAGACAAGACCAAGTTGGATCTCATCTACGCTAACGTCACATATGATGACATTCTTCTTAAGGTTATTTATTATTTGTCTTAAGGTGTATATGCTCTTGTTTTTAGTAACATTTACTTAATCAACTCATTGGATGACTTACAGGAAGAATTAGACGCACTTGCCACTAAACACGCAGGCCGCTTCAAAGTTTACTATGTATTAAATGAGGTAATAAAATTTACATATGATTTAAGGTTGATCGGTTTATTTATTTTTAACTTTGGTCTTTTCATCATATTGAAAACTTTTATCTCAATGATTTATATATTGCAAATATACTTAACAATATCAACCTTAATACATTTTTACGCCCTGCTTGCGGTGCGGGCATATAATGTATATATGTGTGAACCCTCGGGTGGGCAAAAGTAAAAGTGCACTAATTTTGACGTTATTTTACTAATCTCGTGAAAATAACGTTAAAAGTGGCGGAAGGTTAATCAGGCATCATGCGGTGGCGTTGATAGCCGAAAGACAAGGGCACATGCACCAATCAGCCGGTGTCCCTGATGATTGAGTGCTATGTGCCTTATGTCCAAGGCTTGATGCAAAACTACTATCGAGCCGGGGGTCTCACCGGAAGCAGCCTCTCTATCCCTATGGGATAGAGGTAAGACTGTCTACATCTTACCCTCCTCAGACCCTACCATAGCATTGCTATTGGTGGGATATACTGAGTACGATGATGATGATGATGAACCGTCAAATTTTGCAAGTGAACAATTATTTTCTGAAAGATGTTTATATAGAAATGTGGATACAACGTGTAACGGTATGTTTTGTACTTTTGAAGCCACCTGAGGGATGGACAGGTGGCGTGGGATTCGTAACGAAGGAAATGATTGAAGAACATTTTCCTGCTCCTGCTTTTGATATCAAGGTATGCTTTCAATGTTTCTAACTTTTTCATAAACAAGTAGCGTGTGAATATGATTACAAATGTAATAACTGTAAAATAATTTATATGGCTTTCAACAAATGAACCTGCAGATTCTAAGGTGTGGTCCGACACCAATGAACAAGGCCATGGCTGCTCATCTTGAAGCTTTGAACTATGAACCAGATTTGTTGTTTCAGTTTTAATTTTATTTTTGCATCTGTTGTATTTGAATAAGGTATGATAGGACCTGGTTGTGATTGCTATATTTAATTTTATTCCGGCATTTGGAATTCTTACCTCATTTTTAGAATATGCTATCTTTAACGGATCAACCCGGTAAAAATAAAAGCTACGTATTAGCTAAACATGAAATGAGCCGTAAGTCACCAAAAAAGTTGGGTTCATTTCATATACGAATAATACTTGGTAACTATAGAGTCACCAAGTTATTTACTATAAACTATAAAATTAGGAATCAATCTGGTACTCTGGCTTGACCCGTTTCTACATATACAAAAACTATCCGTCCGTTATCAAACACGTGAGTGTAATTAATTGATAGGCAAAAAAATAAATAATCTATTTTTTGAGAAAACGGGGTTGCCTTGTTAGACGTTACACTACAATACAGTTATAACTTGAAAGTACATGTGAAACAAAGACAGTTGCTCGACTGCTCGGCTATTGACTAGTGACCTCGATGCAGTTAGAAACTCAGAATCTCTAAAAATAATATTAACACATATATAAAGTAATTAATATTTGGGCGTTACCTCGGACCTATAATATGAAAATAACTTTTGTAAATAACTAGATCAATGATCTGGTGTTAGACATTTAGTCTGTTTTGCATATAGGTGTGTTGGTATTAGAGATTAAATGCAGGAGATAAAAGAACACAATTGAAAGCTCAATGGTAATTTTGATTTAGGTAAATTCTTGAGTACAAGGACCGAATACAACTGAACTATAAATAGGAAAGCAAACATAACGAACTAGAGGTTTTTCAGTTTGACTACAACTTACTTGACCTATTATTCAGCAACCTAACAACCAAATACTAAAATAACAAACTGAACGTTAACATGCACGTGGGCATATCAACAGTATTATTGAGCTTAAGTCCATGCACATGTACCATGTGAGCTTTAACCACTGAGTTTGAATTATTCTTCATTATGCCCCCTTGATTCAAACTCCATAACTCCAAGTTGATGCCGGAAGAACACAAACTTCTCTTTTGTTACTTGCTTAGTCAGCACATCAGCAACTTGTTCATGGGTGCTACAGAATTGAAGAACCACTTTTCCTTGCTCCACCATTTCTCGTATAAAGTGATATTTTAGCTCGATATGTTTGGCTCTGCTGTGATGACTAGGATTCTTTGACAAGTTGATAGTTGACTTGTTGTCACAGAAAATAACAGTGGGACCCTCCTGTTGTAGGTCAAGATCTTCTAGAATCCTTCTAAGCCAAATTGCTTGGCATGCAGCACCTGTTACAGCAATGTATTCGGCCTCCGTACTTGATAGAGCGACTGTAGTTTGTTTCTTGGAGCTCCATGACACAACCCCACTTCCCAAAGTGAACACATAAGCTGATAAACTTTTCCTGTCATCAACATTGCTGGCCAGTCACTGTCACTGAACCCCTTCAAGTTGACATCTTGATTCTTTGTATACCATATCCCATAATTGCTAGTACCTGCAACATACTTAAGAATTCTTCTTGCAGCACCAAGATGAATTCTGGAGGGCTTTTGCATAAATCTTGAAACTACACTAACCGAATGAGATAGGTCAGGTCGTGTATGAGTGAGGTAAATGAGACCTCCCACCATGCTTCTAAACACTCTTCATTCACTTTTTCTGCATTGTCTTGCATGGAAAGTTTTTCATTACAATTCATAGGGGTACCTTCACTTTTACTTGTCACATGAAACCTATGGAGTAAGTTTTATGCATACTTTTGCTGATGCAGAAAGATTCCCTCTTTGGTTTGCTTGACTTCTAGGCCCAAAAACAGCTTTAGATGACCCATGTCAGTCATTTCAAAGGCTTGCTTCATACTTTCTTTAAACTCTTGAATTAATTCATCATGAGAGGAAGTACATATGATGTCATCCACATAGAGACATACATATATAATTCCTGATTGAGTTTTCTTGACATAAAGAGTTGGTTCATTTTGACTGCGTTTGTAACCTTGCTCACTAAAATACCAATCAATCTTCGAGTACCAGGCTCGTGGAGCCTGCTTCAACCCATACAAGGCCTTCCTCAATCTATATACCTTCTCTGGACTTGTTTCAGACACATAACCCTCAGGTTGTTCTACATAAATTTCCTCGGACAATTCCCCATTCAAGAAGGCTGATTTCACATCAAGTTGGTGAACAAACCAACCTTTGTGAGCTGCAACTGCCAAAAATACTCTGATAGTTTCAAACCTGGCCACAGGAGCAAACGTTTCCTGATAATCAATACCAGGAAGTTGAGAATACCCCTTCGCGACCAACCGAGCCTTGTGCTTTAATAAATTTCCATCGACACCCACTTTGGTTTTGTACAGCCACTTAATACCAACCACATTCTTCCCCGAAGGCAAGGTAACCAGTTCCCAGGTGTTGTTCTTCTCAATAGCTTGTAATTCATTTTCCATTGCCTTAACCCACTCATCATTCTTGGCGGCTTGAGTATAAAGAATAGGATCCGTAATACTCAGTGCAAATTGACATGAGAGTAGCTCATTATCACTGTCTGAAAGACCTTCACCACTGTGGTAGTCATTAAGCCAAGTAGGAGGTTTGAGAGGTCGTTTGGATGAGGTGGCAGTTGGGTTTTGTTGAGAAGTATGGTGCAAAGTAGATGAGGTATTCGAAGTATTTGAGGTATTGACAATATTTGGTGTTAAATTTTGTGAGTGTTGAGGATTTGTAGGATTAGTATAGGTAGGTTCAAGGGTAGTTGTATGTGGTGGAGTAGGGTCATTGTCATGTGGTGGAGTAGGGTTACTGTTTGAGGTTGTATCAAGTTGTACTTCTGCATGGTTATAAGGAAAAAGGTCAACAAAGGCATAAGTGTCATCATTACTATCTTTACTTGGTTTCCAAACCCATTTTTGACTTTCAATGACTTCCACTTCTTTATACCTTTTAGTGAAAACTTGTTTGCTAACTGGATTATAGAGCCTATACCCATAAAGTCTATGACCTTGGGTATTATATCCAATGAGGATATATCTGCCAGCTCTATTATCAAGTTTCCTTCTCAGTTGAGAGAAGGTGCAAGACCATATGCAATACTACCAAACATTTTCATTAGTGACACATGTGGTTTGGTACCTGTCCAGGCATGTAGTGGAGTTTGATTCACGAGAACTTTTGTCGGTGAGCGGTTAATCGTGTATACTGCAATAGAGACCGCTTCAGCCCATAGAAAATTGGATAGTTCTTTCTCCTTCAACATGCTTCGAGTCAGATTCATTATGGTCCTGTTTTTCCTCTCCACAACACCATTGTGTTGGAGAGTATAAGGGGCCGTAACTTCTCTTCTTATGCCAGCCTCATCACAAAAATTATAGAATTCTGTTGAACAGAACTCACCCCCCTCTATCAGATCTTAGAACTTTGATCTTATAGTTGCTTTCATTCTCAACCATACTTTTAAAGAGTTTGAATTTTCCAAATGCTTTACTTTTGTGATGCAAGAAATAAACCCAACACATACGAGTCAAGTCATCAATAAACAGTAAATAGTAAAGACTGTTACCTAGACTTGGAGTTTGCATGGGTCCACACAGATCAGTATGCACCAGCCCCAGTTTAGTAGATGCACGCCAGGAGGTAGAGTTGAAAGGCTTTCTTGTTTGTTTGCCAACAATACAAGATTCACACTTGAGAGTAGCATAAATCTTAGGCAGCCCAATTACCATCTCTTTTTCGTGTAGCTGTTTGAGTGCATCAAAGTTAAGATGGCTGAACCTTTTATGCCATTTGAAGGCTTCTTTCTCCTGCTGAGTGGGAACTGAATTGTCTTCTACTGTCATAAGACTGGTTGCATCAAACACAAACATATTATTAGTAGCAACAAGGATTTCTATAATAGCATGACCTGTTGTCTTGCTTTTGATCACACATTTTCCATCATCAAAGCAAACTGAGTAGCCCTTCTTCATCAACTGACCCACACTCAGCAAGTTTTATTCAAGTTTTGGAGCATAATAAACATCTTCAAGAAGCTTGAAGGTGTCATGACCTGTCTGGATTCTGACTACCTTCAACTTCTAGTCTTTTCTTGTCACCAAGTTTTACACCCAATTTGAAACTTTCATCCAAAAAGGTGAAGCTATTCTTTGACCCTGTCATGTGGTTGGAACAACATGAGTCAACAAACCACAGGTGTGATTGTGTTCCAACCTCTTCGGTTTTGGTCATCAACATGAATGTTCTTCATGACATGTTAGTAGTAGGTGTTGAGTTTCATTTTCTTCTGTGTGATTCACCTCTTCATCTTCAGCAATATTGACCTGAGCCTCATCATTGTAACAACAGTCCCTCTTAAGGTGACCATATTTTTTGCAAACATGGCATTGGGGAACCTTGGATTTGTCAAAGGTACCTCTGCCACGTCCAGCACCTTTTCCTCTAAAGTTTTCACGACCACGTCCTCTTCCACGTGTGACTCTGGAAGGGTCTTGGAATACTTGTAGGGCTTGTTTATCTTGGTGCTTCACCCATTTAGTGTTTTTCTCTGTTGATACGAGCCGTCTATTGATACGTTCTTCTTGTGATTGAAGTAGACCCATCAGCTTCACGGGTGTAACTTCAGATAGATCAAACGTAACCTCAATAGACGGTATAACATAATCATACTTTTGTGATAGGCTTCTTAGAATTTTTTCAACAATCTTCTGGTCAAGCAACTCTTCACCATAGGACCTTTGAAGCCCTACATTGTTCATGACTCGAGAAAAATATTCACCTACGGCTTCATCATCCTTCATACTCAAGTTCTCAAACTCACGTCTGAGTCCTTGAAGCTTGACTGATTGGACTTGTGAATCTCCCTAGAACTCCACCTGCAAAATATCCCACGTCTCCTTGGCAGAGTTGGCTGCAGCAATCCGAGAAAATAGGTGGTCATGCACCCCTTGTTGAATCAACGACATGGCTAGTGCATCCTTCTTTCGAGATTCTCTACGACCTGGTGATTCATCATGGAGTGCTGTTACACCAAGGTAAACAACATCCCAGAGTTCACGAGATCGAAGTATGGTTTTCATTCGGAGGCTCCAGTGTTCGTAACATTCTCCATTAAACACTGGAATGATAGGATTAGGGTTAGAGTTTGAAGCGAGTGCGGTGTCAGCCATGGAGGTGATTAGGGTTTTTTAAGAGAGTGATCGGAAAGAGCTGTGCTCTGATACCACAATTGTTGGTATTAGAGATTAAATGCAGGAGATAAAAGAACACAATTGAAAGCTCAATGGTAATTTTGATTTAGGTAAATTCTTGAGTACAAGGACTGAATACAACTGAACTATAAATAGGAAAGCAAACATAACGAACTAGAGGTTTTTCAGTTTGACTACAACTTACTTGACCTATTATTCAGCAACCTAACAACCAAATACTAAAATAACAAACTGAACGTTAACATGCACGTGGGCATATCAACAGTATTATTGAGCTTAAGTCCATGCACATGTACCATGTGAGCTTTAACCACTGAGTTTGAATTATTCTTCATTAAGGTGCACAAACCGATTTAAAACTCAAAACCGTTTATGAACCTACGGTTTCAATCGGTTCCAAACCGATTTCTACATAATCAGTTTCATACTGATTTGGTTTCGGTTTTCAATTTTATGATCGGTTCGGTTTTGACTATAACCTTCGCATATGAAAAGCTATGTTTAAACTTAATTTGATCAATGTTTGAGCTATACCATCGACTATGGTTTAAGACAGTATAATAAAATACTAAAGCGGAACCCCTACCTTACACGGCTATTTGGAGTTAGACGCCTAAGGTTGATCGGACAACACTTCTACTTCACTTTGTGTACTAACGATTACACCGTCAGAACTTCGGCTTTGGGAACCGGCTCGTGGCACGACTTCCTATGTGAAGTGTGTGTATTAGAGGGTGTTGTGGGATGCTGTTGTGCAGGGCTCAAACTCCTCTTTTATAGGCAAAACTTCAGAGTCCATCGCGTATGGCGATGACATTTCTGAATGGTCATCGCGTATTCGCGTAGGCGCGTAGCGCGATGACTAAGCAACATCGGGCGCTGTCACGTGTGCCCGGTTACTTAACCTAGTCGTTGCGTATCGCGATGACTCAAAGGGGTGTGGCCATCGTGTAGTGGATGGGAAAAACTCAGATTTTTCTCCTTTAATTTTTGAAGTTGACAGTTGTGATCCGAAAATTTGAAATATTACACGGTGAGCCCAATGGGTATGCAAAATTTAAGACTTCATACTAAAGAAATGGACCGAGTGATTTAAAAAATAAATAACATTGATAATATTACTAAAAATATATTAAAAAATAAAATAAAAAAGGTTGTTTAACATAAAAAATTTGTATTTTTTTTAATACATTGTTCCTAATTTACCTCGGCTCCACTTCACTCCTTCAGTACCGTTGATTAGTTACTTGAAGTGAGATAATATATATGTTGTAATGGAAATTAATAAATTTTATTCTTTTCGAGTGTGCGTACGAATGTTTTAACTTTTAATAATGTAAGGGTTCATTATTAACAAGGGTGTTGTGAATAATCAATTGTTATTGAATTAGCACGGATTCCTCTGTTGTCTTTTTGGAATGATTACAAGTTGAAAACAAAAAAAGGATTAAGAAAGGGAGAACATATGACAAAGTCTATATATATATGACAAGTAAATCAAACAAATATTAGTAGAAAGATGATCATAGATTGAAACTATTTTCATATATACTGAAATAACTAACAATATATATCTAGTAAAAAGTTGATATGCGAGTACCCTATAGTGCCTAGATGAAACACGAGTGAATGAACGTAGATATAGAGATAGCTAGTAATAGCTAGCTAAAATATCAATATGAATTTCAAAGTTATCTTTATAGTTAGTTAGCTGGTTCAAAGAAAGAAGTGGGTAGAAGAACACAATATGATTACACAATTTATATGGTTCAAAGATTCTTTTTAATACCTAATATTCTTCTTACAAAGTTTATATAGTCAAAGAACTGATTACACAGTTCATATGATTAGTGATAAATTGATTGATTAAATGTTGAAACATGATTCCTGCAAAAGTAATTGCTCAATTTTAAAGATTCTTTGGCATACGTTTCGTATTATTTCTTATGCAGTTCGTATTGATTACTTTTTTATTTTTATGATTTTTCAAAAAACTACATGCATACGATTTGTATTCTTTCTTATACAGTTCATATGGTTATGTTAGATTTATATGATTCGTATGAAATGTTATACGTCTCGTCTTCCATATAATACGAATTGCATGTATACAAAAGAATATGACTCATATATATAGTTTTTATAGTATACAACTCGTATAGTTTTCCATATGATTCGTATGTAGCCTATGATAAAACGGGAAAATAACGTCAAATGTGTGTAAATGGTGTATCTATAGCAGAACCCTTTATATATATATATATATAATATCTAGTTTGAGTCTTTTCACAAATATCATCATCAGAAATCTACATCAATGCACGAAACACATGTATCAGGAGTGCTATCTTTCGTGAATAAATTGCGTACTTCAACTTTTAGACATGATTTAATTAACATAACACGTACGAAAAGGATCCCGGCCTCGTGGACCCAACAATTTCTCATGATCGTACATGTCAAAATAAGTTGTCTGGTAGGTAAATTAAATTAATAAAACCCTAGCTAGCTAGCTAAACTATAAAAATACTTGGAAAATTAATTAACACGTGATATGAAGATCAATCGAATCTCCGAGTACGTATTTTTAAACATGAGCCAGAAATAAAACATATATGTAATGTAATTTAAACATGAGATCTTATTATTATACGACATCTACGTACTCCGGAGCACTTTCGTTTATCTCCGTTAAATTGATCTCGGGTACCGCAAAATACGTGGGTTTGGCATCTCCGGGCATGATTACCAAACACGACTGATCTTGCGTATCCGTCCGGTTGTAATTAGCAGGTTGATCAGGAGGTGAGATAATAATAATATCATGATCATCTAAGTAGCCGGAGAGCTTCCGGAAAGAGAATGCGAGAAGCATGAGTGCAAAAGTGATCAGGGCCACCCAACAAGTATAGTGACGGTGGTTGATAAGCTACCGCCGGCGACGGTGCTATAGCGTAAACTGCAGCAGCCTGCATTGAGGGATTATTATTATTATTATTATTATTATTATTATTATTATTATTTGGAAATACAGATATAAGACATACACCAACTAATTAACTTTATAGGAATGCAACATCAAATTAAATTAAATTAAATAAGGGGCTTCGAGAAGCCCCTTATTCATAGTTGTATGTGGATGCCCGTTCTTTGGTGATCTTCAGTGGCGACTTGCATCTTTACCGATGCGCTTAGGGGGTTTAGGCCTTTTTTCGGCTCATGATGTTAGGGTTTACGCTTTTGTAGCGTCGAGGGCTCAGTCTTGGAAGCTACAGAATCACATCTTAAGGAATAGCGGAGTTGTCGACCTGGACTCAGATTACGTGCAGGCCCTGGAACGCCTAAATGGCGCTCTCCCAGACTTTGACATTGCCGGTTTCTCTAATAAGGACACCGCCCCAACAAAGCCTCAAAAAACTTTGGCGAATACCCTTTTTGGCAAAATCGCTCAGAGCCTGGGAGAAGTTTTTGGATTGTCCCCCCGACAGAAGGCGGTTATTGAATGCTTACAAGGTCCTCATGCCCAAGATTTTCTGACCGGTATCCCGATTGATGGCTTGGGCCAAAGCATGTCTGTGGTCGAGTATAGGGCCATTCTTAAGTACCGTTTGATGGTCCCAATGTACCCAGAAGACGAAACATGTCCGATCTGCCGTAAGGCTTGCCTAGATAAA
Organism: Bidens hawaiensis; assembly: GCF_021521415.1. NCBI lineage: Eukaryota > Viridiplantae > Streptophyta > Magnoliopsida > Asterales > Asteraceae > Bidens > Bidens hawaiensis. The sequence goes on from NW_027504920.1 coordinate 45,560, forward strand.
TTCGGAGAGCATGTGGTTCATTGCAAGGAGATGCATGGGTTCAAATACCGACATGATTGGGTGCGGGACGTTCTTTGGGACATCTTAAGGTGAGCTGGGATATCAGCTAAGAAGGAAGCCCCCTTAAACTTCCTTACAGACCCCACGGAAGGGAGATCCACTCTACGACCGGCAGATTTGCTCGTCTTTGGTTGGGCCGGGGGAAAACACGCTTGTGTTGACCTCACAGGGGTATCTCCCTTAGCTGGTTTGAGGGATAATGGGTTTGTAGCTGGGCAAGCAATGAAAAGGGCTGAAACGAAGAAGGTGGAGAAACATACTAAAGCCTGCAAAGAGAACCAACATGTTTTTGTCCCTCTGGCTTTTGATACCTTTGGCTCCTTGGCACCGGAAGCTATCCGTTTTCTAACCAGGGTCCAACGGGTTGTGCATAGCAATGTGTCGACTCCTAAGGGGCAGAAATATGTCTTTAGCATGTTAGGGCTTGCAATTCAGAAAGGGGTGACGGCGCAGCTTGTTGCCCGCCTACCTGCTATGTTGATGTAATATATATGTTTCTATATAATGAAAGAAGTATTTATAATTAAAAATAAATAAATTAAATTAAATTAAATGATTTTGTAATGTCAATGGCATTATAAGCCTATAAACTTTTGAAATAAGCATAATTGAATGTGTAAACATAAAATATATTATTGAGTTTAGTTAATTTAGTAAATTGATTGCTGATTGGTTGAATTTTATTTATTTTTCTTTTTAGATTATTTTATAACTGGTCAGATTTGTTTAGTAAGTGTATAAATTAAGTATAGAAGAAAAAAAGAAATAATAAAAACGAATACATAGTAAATATAAAGTCCTATATGATGCATTAATAGGGCATATATATTGGTTTATCATCTTTTACAATTTTTTGTTTTGATATTTTTTTAAGTCATACCAACCACACAACTAACGTACTCTCTACTGTCATCAATCATATGAACTTGAATTTACATCAATATGACTAATCTATCAATTTCATTTTCGTTCTCTCTTTATACCAAAAAATAACAAAAGACAATATCTCTAATAAACTATTTTCTTCACCTGTCTACCTTCAAATATATTTTTTCGTTTCCCGCTTTTTAAATAAAACTGCAAGCGATGAACATGATCCTAAGCAAAGACTCCTCTAAAAGCAAAACTACATAATTAACACATTCCAACAGCTCTCTCACCAACAAGTCATGTATGCGAGGAACTTTACACTAAATAGAAATAAAGTCCCAACCCATGGCAGCCACTATGCATCTAGTGAACACATCGTCTATCATATCGTTTCACGATCTGACTCGCACAAAGCACATTCGCGATTTGAAACCGGAATGGTTCTGGCTTCTAAAGCCTCTTGACTTACAAGAATTTATACATCTTTTAGCAGTAAAATATCTCCAAATAAGCGTAATATCGATAAATATATTAGAATAAATAACCACTAATGTTTATAATTTCTATCTATAGGTAAGTATAGCTCTAAAGATTAAAATCAGCTGATATATGAAGAAAAACAGAGATAAACGGTGAAAACAGACTCAACATACCCCATGGTAAATCAAAACATGACCATGCTTAGAACATACGACTATAAATTAAGGTTTGATGATTCTTAGTCATTAATATAAGCTTAATGACTAAGCTAAGGCTTTACTTATGGCTTCTAGCTTCTGATAACACTTGGTCAAAACCTTCTTATGGTTCTTAATTGGTTAAACTTGCAAGTACAAGATTCTGTTTGGCTTTCTTAGCGACGAAACAAGGTAGAACTTCAAGAACACATGATTTGGGATTATGTGTGTGTTTTGGATGATTAGAAACTGATTTAAATGCTTATATATGAAGGTCCATGACATCTTTATTTACAATGCACGAAGTCTGGATAGAAATAATCGGAGATATCAAATCGCTCGTTTTCTTTGGTTTAGAAATAGATCCAAATATGGATCGATAGATTGGTTAAATCGGTGTAAATTTACTTTCATGTATTTGTCTCTCTTTGTTTGGTTGTGCACTGCTCTCCAGCTTGTGGAGGCAGGGTGTGGTTCGGTTGTTTTTGTTGGGTTATAAAAGGTCATTGTTTGTTAAAAAAAGATATGATGTTGGTATATGCAAATAAAAGCTGCTTTTTAGACTAACATAGGGAAACACAAAGTAAACCTATGCTTCATCTTTCTTCTACATCTCCTTCTTAGAACTAGTTACAGAAAGTTTAAGTTGCACGCACCCATTCTTCTCTCTGATGAGCTAGTGTTAATGATTTTCCATTTTCTTAATTACTTCAGAAGTTTAATTAAGGGTGCAATTACAAAGTTTTATGAAAGGGCTCTCAGGCTTTAGGTCCGCCCATATAATATAATGTTGCATTGTTGTGTATAAAATAAAATATAATCATTGTTGTGGACCAACTCACATGGACGGTGGACCCACTACCTTATGTATCAAATGCTGTACCAAAAGCAAAACATGTTGTACATCAAGTTGGTTACTGTTATTATTAGATTAGAATAGAATATATATATATATAGTTCACTTTTATTATATAATAACAACGTACAATACACACGTTCTTTGTGAAATTAATGCAACACCCTATGTCAAAGCGAACAAACCATCGAGTTTTCAGACAAAAGAGAAACATTTAAACCTATTTAATATTGCAATAACCAAGATATTTAAGCTTGTAACAAACGGGCTTCATTTGTCTTAAATTGGAATTTAAATGCACAATATTTCTTTTCATGACATTAATTGAGAAGGCTATGGGAGCGACAAGTGAAAACCACACCTACGCATGGTGACAATCAGGCAAAACAAATAAGAATCACTGTTAATTGTGCATAGAAGCGGGTACATTTACTGCCTGAGCCACCTAGCTTGTTGATGGGAAAATTCACCGATTGAACCATTACCCAAGCAACTGACGCGGCATTGGCAACTGCAACACACCCGTATGGGTGGCGCTGAACCATTGCCATAATTAATCGTAAGGTCATCCACTAACCGAACCACTTCTTAGTGGTTACTAGGCCGATTCGAGCCATGACCACGTCGATTAGTTAGAATATTAAATGTTTAGACAAGACACTTCGGTGTTTGGTTTTATAAATTAATTTACTAATACTCTTAGAAAACTAAAATTTAAAAATAAAAAGACTTTTAGAACATAGAACTTATTACATACTTTTAACAGAAATAAATAAACATTTCTGATACGATTGTTAAATAGTGATATTTATGTTAGATATAACTAAACATTTTTAACACGATCGATCGTTTATATATATGACCGCCCGTTAGAAAAAACTGGTGTTCTTTAAATTAATTATTTTCCAAAAAAAAAGGGTCATTTCTTACAGTCAGAAAATAGTATTTTCACAAATATAAAGTGTCCTTTTTGTTAATGTTTAAAACCGGAGGGGTACCTGGTAGTTTCTTCAGAATTTAATATACATATATATTTATAGTATAGGGTTGTGAACTTATGATATGAGTACTAATTTTTGAGTTGTGTCACTTGTGAGTTTAAAAGAATTGAAATTAATGGCGAAAATCACTGAAATGTTTAGACAGAGCTTACCATTTATATTAGTTATCTTTCTGCAAGTCGGATATTCAGGCATGGATATCATTTCGAAGGTGGCGTTAAACGACGGAATGAACTCGTACGTGTTTGCCGTGTACCGGCACGCTCTGGCCACCATTGTGATGGCACCCTTTGCCATCCTTCTAGACCGGTCTCTCTCTCACTCTCTCATATATATATATATACCTGAATTTTTTTGTTGATTTAATTAGTTTTGGTAATTATATATGTAAGTTAATTTTGTTGTAACAGGGAAAGGATCCCGCCAATGACCCTTGGTATCTTTGTTACGCTGGTGTTCCTTGGCTTACTGGAGTAAGTATAAATTAACATTTTCCTTTCCTAAAAGCAAGAAATTAATTATTAAGTTATTTGATATGAATTATTTGTTTCACAGACCAGTTATAAGCCAGAATTTATATGTTCTCGGAATGAAAGCGACAACAGCAACCTTTGCCGTCTCAATGATGAATGTTCTCCCTCCTATGACCTTCGTCATTGCTTGGATTTTAAGGTTAAAAATAATAATTGATAAACAAAAAAAATATATATAAATTAACTGTACGCATTATAAACAAAATTCTCCTGGTATAAACACGTACAATATTATAAACAAATATACACCTTATTTATTTGGTTTTTATGTCTTTTTATTATATTCATATATTCTAGCTTTCTTACTATTTGTAGTGGTTGACTCCTTGTTATTTGGTTTTTATGTCTTTATATTATATTCTTGCTTTCTTACTATTTGTTGTGGTTGACTCCTTGTTACGGTCATTAACCGGGGTGTTAACCCGGTTAACATGCAGGCCGGGTTTCGGGTTTTTAAAAACAAAAAACTAATTAACATGCAATCTGACCCTATTAAGGTTCAGATCTAGATTTTAAGGTTAAATAATAAATATTGATTGAAAATGTCACTTTGAATTGTTTGGGACTTATTCAAGTGTCACGTACACACATAATATAAAGATGTTCTTTTATTAATTAATTAAGTATCTTATCAAAAGATAATGAAATCGATCTGTTTTAAGTATCATTGCAAATGGCATAATTAAACATACAAAATTATGAAATCTGTTTTAAGTATCCCTGCTACACATTCAAGAATCTAACGGAATTTATTTATAAAAGTTTATAGTATAATTGTTTCTGCATTTTATATAAGGTACTAGACGGGTGCTCGCGCGATGCAGCGGGTGTTTGAACCTGTTAATAACGTACAAATATAAGTGTTTATGGTTCGGTTAAAACCTTGAAATCGTTTAAATCGGTCATTTGTTTAACTTCTTTTTTCTTTTTTCTTTTTTACTTTCGGTCTGTTGGTCGGTTTCAAAATTTTCAAAACGTAGTGAACGGTTGGTTCGCGGTTTATATCGGCAACCGGCATATGAAACCAGAAAAGACTGTAAATAAACCTAATTGCAATATGATTCCTTTTGTAATATTTGTTGTTATTATTTCACGTCTTAGATCTTCTATTAATATTTACCGTTTATGTTGCTAAAATTATCATTTTTTTTTATTTATGATCATCTCAAGTATCATATTATGTTGGTTTTTAGTTAAAATTGATGGTACATTTAAATTACTAATTATTTTAAACTAAATTTATTATTAAAGTTTAAACTGTGAAATCAAACTGGAGCCAGGCCGTTAGTAACAATTCGCTTTCAACTTTCAATGGTTGAGTTTGGTTTTGGACGAGAAAAAATCAGTATTAACGGTTGGATATGCTTCCTTGGAGCAGTGGAGGGAACTATAGCTGGGTTTGTCATGGAGAGGGGCATCAGCTGGAACTCAACACTGTTCGCTACAGTATACTGTGTAAGCAATTAAGCATCTCTACTCTAATTACATTTGTTACCGTAATCTGTACTTAACATATATAGCTAAGCTAGGTTGGGATAACTATATATTATTGTGACATAATTAAGGGCCGCTGTTGGTCATAACCATCTTTGTCAGTTAAGCGTGCCAAAGAGTCACAATGATTGGGGAAAACCAAATTCTTGTACGTACGTATATATATATGTATTGTAAATCACAAATTAGTTAACTGACAGTATTCATGTACGTTGTGGCAGGGAATAGTATGTTCGGGACTTGAATACTACATTCAGGGGCTTCTTATGAGAGAGAGGGGTCCGGTGTTTGTGACCGCCTTCACACCTCTCAATATGATTATCGTCGCCATTCTAGGCGCGCTGGTTCTGGGCGAGAAACTATTTGTCGGAAGGTAATTAAAAGATTAAAAGGAACTCATATATATAGTTCATAGTCATCTTTATAAATACATATGCATTTAATCGTTGATTTGATTGTCTGGCATGCAGGGTTGTTGGAGCAATGGTGATTGTTGCAGGACTGTATTTGGTTGTTTGGGGCAAAAGCCAGGAACACAAACTAATTTCGTCACCTGAGGTTGCTCCATCAAATCACCCGAGTCCCCTCCTGGAGCGCATGATCAGGAGATTACCAAGGATATCGAATCATCCAACGAAATTCGTGTTGTTGGATCAACATGATAATTTAGATATTAATGCATTTTATCGGTAATTAATTGGTTTTAGCATTAGTCAACTTTGAATATTGTTCCTCTATGTTTACTGCTGCCTAATTAATTAATAGATCGCTTGAAAAACTTCTTCTATACTGGATTCAGCATCGTTTCCGTATCGATTTATGTTTCAAAAGTGATTTTATTACATGCACGTATTTATAATTGACAAAATTTGTTGTCAAATTTTGTTTTTATTTTCGATAATAACAATTTTGTACATGAATACTAATTCATCTTTTACTGGTGTATGTTGTAAACAATATCCAAATTAGCTGTTAAAAAAAACTTGTGTATACCGAAACTAAAACACACTAATTTTCGAAAACGACTTTGACACATATTTTAATGCGGAAAATACGGTCCTAAAAATTTCTTCTAACAAATACCACAACTTGCACATACAGACCTTAAACAATAATTGACAAAACCCAGGCCCGGCTTCGAGAATTGAAAAAAAAATTGGGCCGAAGGCGAAAAATATTTTGGGCCTTAAGTAAAAAAGAGGATTTTGTTGGGTTTAAACAATTTAATTTTTAATTTGGCTTCCTTAGTTATGATTTATGATTTGGGTTGTATAAAAAACTATTGTATAAAAAATAGGCTTAAAAATGCCTCAAATGAGACTTAAAACCACAACCTTTGGGTTGGAAGTCATACCCCTTTGCCACTAGACTAAGTTAGTTGTTATCTAATTAAATTTAAACATTAAATATACACATCGTTTTTCATAAAAATACATAATTATTTTTTTAAAAAAATTTCGGGCCTAACGGGTAGTCGGGCCTATGGCCGTCGACCACCCTGCCATAGGCCATGGCCGGCCTTGACAAAACCTCTCTAAGACAATGCATAGTAGAGCGCTTCCCCAACCCAAAACGCCCCCAAAGCGGCAAGAACAACCCCCCCCCCCCCCCCCCGGCGGGGGGGGGGGGGGGGGGTGAGTCGGAAGGGGAAAGATTGGTGATGATTGAGTGGTGGTTGATTTATTTGTTTTTTAAATAATAAAATAATAATAATAATGGGATAATGATTGGGAGGGGGCGTTATATATCCACTACACAACTTTTGTGTATAATGCCCCTATGATGATGCGACACCATATAACGCACAACACTCTCATATGGGCATTATTTACGACACACGGTCTAAGAGGTTTTTTTTTTCATAAATGCATAGAAAAGCAACATAAAAAATATTCCACAAGTATGTTGATTAGAGTTGACTTGTGTATTTTAATGTCCGTCCCGAGCACTTGATCTTCGTCATACGATTCCAACATTGGAACGTCACCTAAGGTATTATAACATCATGATAGGTATTAGTATTACTAAATCAACGTATAACATCTCTAACAAAAATTTCAAGAAATGTCAAAAACATACTTTGCCCGACAAGGTTGAGTCATAGATTTTAGACTTCAAGAATAATCTAAATTTGACAAGTTTACGACTACCACAACACCAGAGGTACCATTATGATCAAGTCATTCCCTTTTAAATGCCAACTCGTTAATCAAGCATATCACCTTTTTCAGAAAAAAAAAAGAAAAAAGAATATCATATGAATATTTGCATGCTACATAATTTGTGGACCCAATACCAATCCATATAGATCCAGTGAAAAAGTTGACAATTGATAAACTGGTATAACATTTGTATGTTAAATCAACTATATTATGGCCTTGATTAATCTCCTTAAACATACTTGTTGGACAACAACTCTAGCAACTCATGTAACTCGTTAAATTTGTGGACCCAATACCAATCCATGTAGTGTTTGAAAACAAAAGAACTCAAGTTTGAGAGCTAGCTTTCACACTTTCCCTTTTCTTTCACTAAAATTTCCATTTTTTTACTTCTTGGTGGCCCATATATGATATATTTATTGTTGTTAATCTCTTTGTTTATATTAAGATTCTTTTATATATCTTGTATATAGTTTTCTTTAAACAAAACCATAAAACCCAACTAAAAATGGCAACATAAAAGCCTATTTAGCCAAATAGACTACTTATGGGTCATCTTTTGGTTTAATTTTAAACATAATTTTATATTTAAGGTTCATTTTTTTTAACCTTTGTACAGGGTCCTCGTGGTCCCTCGTTTTCTCAGAGACGGTCATGCAAATAAAATGTTATCAATTAACGTCTCATAACTAATTTGCATATTGTCACACCCTCAGCCATAGCGGCGGAACATGTCGGGCGTGAAGTTGATTGCTCTTTTTCAACTCTTTAATACATATATTTTGCAACTCGTTTTCATTATACATTGTCACACATGACATTATATAGTACCAATAATTAATCAACTCTTTTTCGATAAATGGGTCATTTTGAGAATTTCCCCTTAAAATTAACCATGCATGATGGTGTCTAAAGACATAATTGCCCCTAGAATGTCTTAATCTTATGCATTATGACTTGTACCTAAAGCAAAAATCTTACACCTCTTAAATTGGCAATACACCATATCGATCATGATATTGATATGAGAAGTTTAACTCTTTCTGCACCGATGAGGAAATGATTACAAGTCAACTTAGAATGGTTGTGAAAGACTTTATAAATGATTGCATTGAAGGTAGATTTTACACAACTGAAGTAGTGGGTTACCAGTCAACATAAAAAGTTTGTGAAAGACTTTACTAATTCAAAGTCAATAAATTTAAAGACAAACTAAAAAGCTACTAAACATCAAGAAAGCCTACATATTCAAAGCCAATAAATTTACTAATTCAAAGCCAATAAATTTATCATAAAGATTTGTGTATGTTTTATAAGGTATTCAAAGTATGTTCATAATTACTTGTTATGACATTTAGATTTGCATTAAACAATGCATTCACCAATAATCTTCACATGAGCAACAACCATCTCTAAAATGATGAAACCGGCTCGAATCCCTTACTACAACATCCCTCCCAACAATCTTGGAAATAATCTTGATTGCAGCGTGACAGTCGACGCATGTTCTCAAGTTCTTCATCACAACAATTGGTGATCCTTCTGGTGCATTAACTAGCGCAAACGCGATTGCTAGCCTCTCAGTATGATATTTAACAGATTCCACCTTAACTTCCTCATTCACATTTTGAAGAATCACACTTGTGTCGGGTCTATACCCTTCTTCTTCCATCTTCCTCCATAAAGCATCAATCTTTTTCCTAATAACCTCAATTTGAGGATGTGTTCTATCATTTGCAGTAAAAACATGAACATTATGGTTAACTTCAACCCAACTGTAAGCAGTTACCTTCTTAACCCCCCTATCTTTCATCGCCCTTTTAACTTTACTAACATCTTCCCATTGTCCCGCTTCTGCATATATATTAGACATATTCACATACGGTGCAGCATCCCTCAAAACCTCCATTTTAAATAACGCATCCGCGACCCGTTTAGCAAGATCTTGATTCTTGTGAACCCTGCAAGATCTCATAACAGAAGACAACATGATTTCATCCGGCTCAAACTGCATTTCATTCATTAACTTCTCTGCTTCATCAAACTGTCCACATCTGCATAATAGATCAACCATGGATGCATAGTGTTCTCTTTTCACATCAACTTTATATCTTTTCATAGATTTAAAATGAGCAAGGCCTTCATTAACAAGCCCACGATGGCTACAAGCGGTTAAAACACCCAAAAAGCTAACCGAGTCTGGTTTAAGTCCTGACTCAATCAGCCCATCATACGTCCTTAACGTGGCTTCACCGTTACCCTCTTGTGCATAAGCAGAAATCATTGCATTCCATGAAACAATATTTCTAACCGGCATTTCATTAAACACTTGTATCGCATCTTTTATGTACCCACATTTCGCATACATGTCTAATAAAGAGCTACCACAAAACACATTCGACATACAACCTAATGTGATCATAACAGAATGTAACTGTTTACCTAACGAGAGAGATGTCAAGTTAGCAGAAGCTCTTAAAGTGCTTGCAAAAGTTGCTTGATCACCATAAACGTAAGCCTCACACATTTTCTTGAAAAGATGAAGAGCTTCATCATAACAACCTTTTTGAACATATGCAGAGATTATAGCAGTCCATGGAACCGAGCTGCCAATGGGTAGGCTTGCAAAGATCACATTCGCATCCTCAAATCTATCACATTTTGCATACATGTCTACTAACGCATTGCCGACTAAAACATCCAAATTGGCCTCTGTAACCACGGTCTGCGCATGAATTTGTTTACCTAAATTCAGATTCATTTCAGTTGCTGCAAGACTCAACATTGTTGCAAACGGGAACTGTTTTCGGTTAAAGTCAGTCCACTGTAACTCACTAAACACATTTAAGGACTCGTTTAACCGTCCAGCCCAGACGAATCCAGTGATGATAACATTATACGACACGCAATCTCGAACCAACATCTCATCAAAGAGTCGTTTTGCATCGTGTAGGGAATCATGCTTTGCGTAGAAGTCAAGAAAGGCGTTCGATACAAACACATTCCACACAAAGTTTGATTTAATAACAAGCGCGTGAAACTGTTGACCAAGCGGAACATCATTTAGGCCCATACAGGCACACACGACTGCTGCAAAAGTGAATTCAGACGGCCTTACATTCCATCTTTGCATTTGTATAAACAAGTCTATCGCTCGAGAGTTAAGTCCGTTATTCGAGTATCCTGTTATCATTGCATTGAACGTAACGGGATCTTTTATCGTCGTCTCCATGAAAAGTCGATTAGCCAAGTCAAGGGTGCCGGTTTTACAATACGCGTCGACTAAACTGTTGCAAACTATAAGCGTCGAATTAAACCCGAGTTTAACGATATGGGAATGCACTTGAGTTAATGTTTTAGTTTTCACCAGTGTTTCATGACAACAAGACAATAGTGTTGCAAATGTGACATAATCTGGAACAGTTCCCCACCTGCACATTTCAGCATATAATTTAAAGGCTGCAACAGGCTGATTATGCTGCGAATACCCGCCGATTAATATCGTCCAAGAAACGACGGTTCTGACCGGCATTTGATCGAACAGGTGTCGGGCATGATCGAGATTGCCGGTTTTACAATAGCCGGAGATTAAGGTGTTGAGAGAGTAAGTGTTGGTGTGAGGCATTTGGTCGAACAGTTGGTGTGCCTGGGCTAGTTGGCCTGAGTGGACAAGGTGATTGAGGTGGAAGTTGGAGTGTGAGGTGTGTGGGTTGAAGCCTCTTTTGACTGCTGTAGCATCAACTGAATATGTGACCATGGTTTTGGTGTGTAATAATAATGATAATGATCGGCTGCTTCTTTTCATATTGTATTTACTCATTGCGGGTAATGGTTCGTTCCATTAGGGATGCTTCGGTAGGCAATGTTTCCGAATGCTCAAAGATCAACAAATGGGAGCGGAAAACACGTTTGTCTGGACCTTGCTAAGCGAGTGGCATTGAAGGCAGAATTAGGGAAAGTACGAGAAAACTTGCTTGAAGAATCAGCACGTTTTTGTCCCTTTCGCTTTTGATACATTTGGTTTACTTTTAAGCCGTGTTCAACGGGCTTTGTTTTAGTAAGATTGGTTTACTATCCAAAAGGGGGTTACGGGCTTGCGGCGCAGCTTGTTGTTCGTTTACCTGTCACTATGTTGTAATCAGTTTATTTTTTTTTAATTGAAAGTTTCCGCGGTTAATGGATTTTGTTAGGTTTTTTGCTCGATGGTCACTACAAGTCCAGTTTTCACCGCTCGTTCGGCAAATATCATGAGTTCGGCAAATCACAACATTTTTTCAACTAATGTCATGAATAGAAATTACAATTTTGCTAACTACTTAAATTCTAGTTTAATACAAAAACTAAACTATTGTGTGAAAAAAATTAACAAAGCTATATCATTAAAATATTTTTACCAATGTTTCAGCTATTATTAATAAATTTTCATACACATTAAAATATTTTTACCAATGTTTCAGTTTTTATTAATAATTTGCATACAAATGCTTATGTTATATACACTAAAAACACATATAAGCTAATATGCTTATATGATATATTAACCTTTCACAGTTTATGTATGTACTATGTAATGTAACATACCGAATACAAGTTCTCTAATCAAACTAAATCTATTCATAACCTTTATCTAGATTTCAGCTGAGCAAATAAACATTGCATATCAACAACTTTCGTATATTTTTGCAGGTTTCAAAAAGTGAATCATTCATTTTATTTCCATCTGATCTACTGTTTATCAATATATAATCACCTCTCATTTGTACTTGGGTGGTGTTTTTTTAACCTGAACCTGTTTTGAATCGAACCCAAACATGCTTTTGACCTTCATACACTCAGTAACTAAGAAAGGTGTACTTGACAAGAAGTCGAACCACATTTAAGTTTGTACAAATTAAACAACGACCAATCCATTACTTGTTTCTACTCTCTTTTTCAAATGTGAAATTTACCACCATCAACCTCCTACCAGGTAATGTTATATCAATGTACAGACTCTGTCATTTTCATCATCTCAACAGATTGTAGGCTGGTAAATCTTTCACACTTGTCGCATCTTCGATTGCAAGCTCCCTCTCTAGTTGTGTCCTTGTGGATTTTATAACCTCCTACAAAAAGCATAGAAATAATTAGATACATGAAATATAATAGTTTTAACCGAAACAAAAATGAGTCAAACGTAACTAAAACTGTATTATTTTATGCATACCATCTCCTAACTCATTTTTGTTAAAAAAAACAAAAAAGGACCGTTATTGTAATAATAATGCATCACTAATCATATATTTTTTTTGGGGAAAATGGACAAAAATGAACATTAAGAAATTTCGCAATTGCTTACATTAAATTCCATATATGAAGCACGCCTCGCAAGCCAATGAGCATCCATGAGCTTAAAAGCCACACAATAAAGCTCATCAAAAGCCGATTCATCATTACTAAGAAATTGCAAGAAACGCACCCCTGATAAAGATGTTGGTAATCCTGAAGACAAATTAGTATAATACATTAACAAACGTGTGATTATATCAAATCATAATTCTACTAGTTCACCGAATATATTAATACATTATACAATCTTAAAAAAAAAATACAGTAAATGGTATGTTGAAGTACTTAGAAACTTATACCTGATTGAATATCCAACATTTGCACCAACATGAACGAAATATTGATACCGGCAACAGCAAAAGGATACTCCCATTCAGCTCTGTTTCCTTCTTTTTTGTTTAAAAGGTTTTGAAAAGCTTCCTGTTTTCAACAAAATCACAATTATATTACAAATTCCACCCTTCTACTTACACACAAATTATAATAATCTGCACATAAGTTATCGAAAATAGTATTCAAGTAACGAACCGGATACGTGTGGGCAAAGAAGATAAGATTCTCTAGAGATATGAATCCTCCACCCCTGCAAATAATACTCAATGTTTATTAACATAACTAACTTCGAAATAAAATTTAACATATAATTATATACATTACCTGAAGTCAGTCGAAGGATCGTTTCCTTGCCACCCCATATCTTTCCAAGCCTCTGATTTAAGTCCTGGGAGTTCTCGATTTGGATAAGCTGACCGCCATAACTGTCTAAGTGCATCCTGCCACCCGAATTGAATAAATTAGTTCTAAAAGATATAAGAAAATGAAAATTAAAGGCGAACAGTTTGGGTCTACTTATATTTGTATTTATAAAATTAAAGGCGAAAGTGAAATTGCACTAATTTTGACGTTATTTTACTAATCTCGTGAAAATAACATTAAAATCAGGCATCATGTGGTGGCGTTGATAGCCGAAAGACAAGGGTACATCATACTGCACCAATCGGAGGTGTCCCGATGGTTGAGTGTTATGTGCCTTATGTCCAAGGCTTGATGCAAAACTACTATCGAGCCGGGGGTCTCACCGGAAGCATCCTCTCTATTCTTAAAGGGTAGAGGTAAGGCTGTCTACATCTTACCCTCCTCAAACCCTACCATAGCTTTGCTATTGGTGGGATATACTGAGTACGATGATGATGATGATGATGATGATGATGATGATGATGATGATGAAAGGCGAAAACTTCGTATCAGATCGTTTGTTTGGTTAAAGTTAGACGAACATACACGAACATGCTCTGTTCGGTTCGTTTACAAGCCTACAAAAAGTACCAATTTCTTACATTTTAAAGTAAAAAAAATAAGAAACATCTTTACTTATAAATACACCAATTCAGGTTTTGATTTGTATTTAATTTATAAAAAATACATCTTTATGGCGTTACTTTTTTGGAATACGAAAAATACCAACTTCTTACATATCAAAGTAAAAAAGAAACATCTTCACTTATAAATAGGCCAGTTCGGGTCATGATGTGTATTTAGTTATAAAAATTGCATATTTTTGGCCTGTATTTTTTGGAATATAAAAATTAACATTTTCTTACATATTAAAGAGAAAAGAAACTTACTTGATGCTCCAAGCAAGAACCGTCAAAAGGGACCTCCAATCTTTTCTGCAGACTTCTGAGTCTTGATTCCTGCGCAGAAAAGAAAGTAAAATATTAAAAACGAATAAGCGCTTAATAAATGATAGATGTAGCTCTATGATTCAAATTGAAATATGCTCAAATGAATTCAGAGCTAGCTTTGTTTGATGACAACTGACATCTTATGTTTCATGATTAGTTGTTCGTAAATGTTTGCATCACATATTTGAGTATACCTGTAACGGGGTGAGTGATGGTGGAAGAAACTTGTTTGTGGGTCCACTTCCTATGGTTGAAGGTAAAGTCAACACCCGTGCAAGAAATGATCCGGATCCAAGCACAACTCTTGCTACAAAAAACACATTGCTCAGAAATTATCACTAGATATTGCACCAGAAACACATGGTTTTATTCAAAAAAATAGGATACTGAAAATGCAAAACGCCTGTCCATTTGTTTTGTTAGAAAATTGAAGTAATGAATACCTAACCATTGAGCCCATTCGGAAATGATGTTAGAGAATAGAAACGTCCAGTGGAGGCGTTGTTTCCTTTTCTTATCATACAAAATATCTTCAAGCTTTTGTACCTGAGATGCAAAGATACTGATTATATATACTTGTTTATTTCATTCTTCTCATAAGAATATGAGGTTTAAATGATCTACTTCTAATGAGAATGAAAATTAAAAAAAAGTAAAATAATAATAACAATAATAATAATAATAACCTGCAAGTGGTTAGGTTTGTAGTCATCACTTGTGCCTAGTAAAGGTTCTTTTAGGTCATCTAAATCTGCAGCAGCTACAAAATGGTCGTTCTTTTTACCATCAACATCCCCATGATGTAGTCTTCTCCTCATTGTTTTTGATGTCATTAGTACTTCAATTTTGAATTTGCTTTTTTTTTTTTTCTGAAGCCTGTACAGATGAATGAAAAGTAAAATAAGGACCTAAAAATTCATGTAATAAAGATGAGATGAAGTGTCAACAAAGGAACATTGACACTTGATATTATTTTTCGAGACAGAATGTGGTTGATAAAGAATAATAATGAATATGATATGGGTTGTAAAGAAGATTAATTAAGATAGTAATTTTGATCCCCTTAGAAATAAAATCAAAATTAGAAGCAACGTGGTGATGATGTTAGTGCAAGCGAAAGAAAGAATTAGTTTGTAAGATGAGAAAGTTGAATTATTTAAAAGAGGTATTATTATTATTAGTATTATCCCCCCAACCAAATCAACTAAAACTAAAAGCATTATAATTGATAAGGAAGCAGCAGCAGCAGCAGAAATCTAGTAATAATTAGAAGCCACCCAGTTGAGAAAATGAGAAAGATGGAAGGTAGATTAAAAAAACAACTGATATTGGGGAAAAAGAGTTTGAAGTTAAGGATGAAGTTGAATTGAGTTGGCAATGAATGAATGATTGATTGATATTCATATGATATAGAAGAAAAAGCAATTACGAGGAAAGAAAGATCTTACTTACCTTATAGCACAGATCAGATCCACGAAACCCTATTCCTATTCCTATTCCTATTCCAAGAAGAGAAACAAACCCAACCCCTTTCTTCTTCTTTCTCTCTCACCTCAACCAAAGCTATTTATTTTATATATATTATACTGACAAATAAATAATAGCAAGGTATCTTTGGAACAACATACACACACTCCCTAATTATACACCATCTTTATCCGTCTATAAAGATCCATTTCCACGATAAGGTTACTTGGAACTCTTACCATTGAGAGAATTCAGATTAAACAATGCCTTTTAGTTTTGGCCGAAAGCTTCATGGCAAAAGCAAAGCTACTAATTCTCTCATTTACATGATTAAACGTTTATATTAATGGTTCTTAATTAAGCGCCCCATCAGTGCCCACACGCTAAGTAACATTTATATCCATGGATACATATGTCATACTAGCGTTTACATTCACGATTTTTTTTTGGCAAACCAAATAAAACTAAAAGGGAACCACTAATATAAGAGACAATTATATGAGTTGGGCAACTCAAATACTTGTTTGTCATCATACATAAAAAAATATAGTGTTGAATATCTTAAAAATACCAATACCAATATCAATACCAAAAAACAAAGTTACAGGACATTGTCTCTTCTTTTACACAAAACAGACCAACAGGATTGTTAAGCAGCACCTTGATACCCACGCCCACCGCATTCTGAACACATAATATTACCGCTTCCTCCACAACCTGAAACCAAAAAGCCTGTAAATACAACATGTTTTTTCACCAAAAAAAATGGTCATGCATGTGGCCAGTCACACCTTTGATGTCTAAGTTTAAAAAGTTTACATGTTTGGGACTTTGGGTTAAGTGGTTATCATATTGCAACATATTTGGAGTCTAAAACTAACTTCCTTAAATATGTTAGTGGGGCTATTTGTGTAATTATAAACTATAAGAAATAGAAGTTGAGTAGTTCAAACTCATTCGCTGCATGCAATTCTAAAGCTTCAAATACATATTCTCTACTCTTTTATTAGCCAGTTCAAACACATTATTATTAATTTCGATAAATCAATACATTTATTGCCATATTGCCTACAAAGGTTAACTGCCAAATGAGGTTAGCTATAGGGTTGACGTTTTTTTTTTTACCAAACCTGTACTATGCATCCATTATATGCAAACCTCATTATTTTTAAAGTCCATATATCACTTAATATCAACATATAATTTTCAATGTAATCAATGGTGTGGTCAAAAGTAAAAACAAAAGATAGAGGTTTACCTAGGCATCGGACTTTGACTATGATACCTTGACTTTCCAATATAGAGTCAACATATAATCCAGATCCAGAACAAGTGGCACAAAGGATAGCACCCTTAGCTTCACAACATATACACCGTGCTTTATTGCCAATATTCTTTTCACTTAAAGATAATCCAACAGGTTTCTCAATTATTTCCTCAGGCACAGATTTATCATAGCAAAAAAGTGACTCAAGACTGCTTAATTTTCTGTGCATATCACCTACGGCATTCGATGAAGACTGCAAATTTCAAAATATTATCAGCTACTTTTTCTTTTTCACTAGAATATCCTGAATATTGAATTCATGGAAATAGGCCAGTATACAAAACATCTGTTCAGTGTACTGTTCGTGAACCGTTCGGTGGGAAGTCCGTTTATTTAACAAGCAAACGATGTTTTGTTATATTTGTTCATCACTACATCCATGTTCAGTTATATTTGTTCATCTATGTTTGTTTATGTTCACGAACCGTTTGTTTACACCATTTATGAAACGAACATGAACACTTTCATTTTCTTAACAAATGAACACGAGCAATACAACCGTGTTCGTTTAACTGGTTTGTTTGCATTTGATCGTATGTTCAGTTAAAGTTAAACAAACAAACACTTCGTTCGGTTTGTTTACAAACCTACATGGAAATTACATGCCATTCATAATATACAATGGCACATACATAAACAAAATGGATTCGTGCATAAGTAACTGAACTTATGTTTGGTTTTGTGCCTTGAAACTCTGATTATTATGATTAAAGTTGCAATAATCAATTACTCAGAAAACAAATTTAAGTACATGTCCAAATTATGTTGAGTACAGGCCAGAAAAAAAAAAGCCTGATAATTTTCATGTCACACCTATCAATTACTACTTGACATTTGATTATCTTATTCTTACAATCGATCAACTGATTCTAGCTATTCAATATCATAATCACTTTCAAATGCAGGTCCAAACTATGTTGTCTAAAGCCCCTCGGCGCGTGCCTAAGCCTTCAAGTAATGTGAGTCGCAGAGAAAGGGCCATCTAAGCGATCCAGCGACCTTCGGGCAAGATTCCAGGCAGATTTTGGTCAGATTCCATCCAAATATTAAAGCCCTAAATGGTATGGGCGTTGGACAACTATGGGTGGAAAGTACAGCTACTCGTATATTCTAACAATAATAACAATAATAATAATAATAATAATAATTAATAAGGTTAATGCAGAGTGTATAGGTAATCTAATGATCCAAGGAGATTATGCAAGCAATCGACTACTAGTGTTAGTGTACAATTTAAACTCCGTATTTCTTCTTCTAGGGTTTCGAAGTTAAAAAAACTATAGTGGTGGCTGGCTAAACTGAACTTATAATAATGAGAATGAACAAGTAAAATTATATAATGAATGGAAAATGCAATTGTGTTGTGATATTAATAATCTCAGATAAGAAAAGAATAGTAACATATTGCTGCTGCTGAGAAGCAGAGGGAAAAGCTGCTGCAGCTGCACCGTTGTCTGAAGAAGCAGCAGATGCTTGGATCTTCAGGCGTGTTGTTGTTGTTCTGTCAATCGATGACTTCCGAAGAAGATTATTAGTATGATAACTGGAAGACGGAATCGGAGCAGATAATTTTAATAAGGATGGTGAAATATTCAAAGCGCAATCCATTTTATACGATATCATGAAGAAGAAGAAGAAGAAGAGTAATTGTAATTGTTTGTGTTGTTAGGGTTCCAACTATTGATCGATGAAATGAAGGTTATGTTTCCCTCGGAGTTAACGGCCACAAGGAAGGAAGGAAGGAAGGAAGGAAGGAAGGACGGACGGACGGACGGCACAACTTTAGAATACAAGAAAATGACCCAACCAACCAACCAACCAACCAAATGGCTTGTGTCCATTTAACTAACTCGACCGCTTTTTAGGGGTAGTTATTAGCATTAATCCAACTGAACCGATCGGTTATCGGTTCGGTTTAGTTAATTTTGGTTAATAATCAGTATTAAACTTGGGCTAAATTTTTGTTTAAAAATACATGAAATGAATGTTTAAATACATAAAATCAATGCATAACTACATGAAATGAATGTATAAATATATGAAATTGAGATAGTAGTACATGAAATGGATATATAAATACATGCATGCCCTTAGCAGGGGGTGCAAGCATGCTGATGGTGTCTATTCTTTTCTGTGGATTCTGGAGATGCTGGAGAATTCATCGTTGGGATCCAGAAACCTAATCGTGTGTCTGTGGATAGAGACCCAGGTCCATCTGTAGGAGTGGTTGGGGATGTATCACTTTTGGAACGGGTTTTCTCCCTTCCCATTCAAACGGTTAAGAGCATCCCCCAAGTTGTCGTTTGGCGTTTGCTCTGACTTTGGCATGCGCTTTACGCAAGGTAGTGGATTCACCAGGCTCGATTGAGAATTGGGTCAAATTACTATTGTTGTTGCGTTGTACTTTAAGGGTGGTGAAACCTTCCACTAGGCAGGAACGCAGGTCAGGGAATCGAAAGTCTTTGCAATGTAGTAGCATTCAGCAAGCACTTGCGGTATGGAAAGATGGATCTGGTTTTGCTGACTTGGTTCTTTCTCTCTTTGATAACGTGGGGGGAAGCACTTTTTCTAAAAGAGAGGTGGGAAGGGAGGAGGGTTCTGAAAACAGCATCAATATTAAACAATGTCTCAGGAAAGTCAGGGATGGTCATTTCACAGCTGCAGTCAAGGTATTATGCTCAAGTGGGGTTGCCCCTCTCGGAGATTCAACCATGAAAGCCCTCATTGATAAACACCCAGTGGTGCCGCCTCCGTCCTTGCCTTCTAGCTCTGTCGCCCTGCCTACTCTCTCTGTGGATGGGGACTGTGTGCTTAAATGTATCCGATCATTTCCTAAAGGGACCTCATGGGGGAGAGACAGGATGCGGGCGCAACACTTGTTGGACGCTCTTAGTGGTGAGGGATCAGTGACTTCCATGGGTCTGCTCTCAGCCATCACTGAAGTCGTCAACTTATGGCTAGGGGGTCTGTGCCCAAGGTGCTCGCTGAGTTTATTGCTTCGGCCCCCCTTACCCCTTTATTAAAGCCGGATAATGGAATTCGGCCCATTGCTGTTGGGGCTATCTGGCGTAGGTTGGTTTCTAAAGTGTCTATGAAGATGGTTGGGAAGGAAATGACTCAGTATTTAGGGGACTTTCAGTTTGGGGTGGGGACCCCTAATGGGGCAGAGGCGGTACTTCACAGCGCGAACCAGTTTCTTAACTCCTTTCACGCGGACGGTTCTTTAGCTATGCTTACCGTGGACTTCTCCAACACCTTCAATATGGTCGACCGCACAGCCCTTCTCCGGAAGGTTCATCATCATTGCCCGTCTATCTATCTATGGGTCCAGTTCCTTTATGCCCAGCCGGCTAGGTTGTACGTTGGTGATGACTGTATAGGGGCTACTACTGGGGTTCAGTAGGGAGACCCCATTGGCCCCTCCTCTTTGGCTTAGCATTACACCCTCTTGTTCTCCGGGTACAAAATGACTGGAACCTCCCATTTCATGCTTGGTACTTGGATGATGGGACTATTATTGGTGGTGCCAACGAAGTCGCTAAAGCCCTAGACATTATCAGCTCGGAAGGGCCATCATTGGGGCTGCAACTTAATATTAAGAAAACCGAGGTTTTTTGGCCAGCGTGTAATGAGGTGAAAGTCAAAGATGGGCTCTTCCCTAGTGGGATTGGTAGACCAGAGAGAGGGGTAAAGCTCCTTGGAGGGGCTGTTAGTCGAGATCCCTACTTTATTAAGGAGTTGGCGAGGCAGAGAGCATCTCGTGCGGTTGATCTTATGAAACTCTTACATTGCCTTAGGGATCCCCAGATCGAACTCCTCCTGCTTAGGTCTTGCATGGGGGTTTCTAAGTTGCTTTTTGGGTTACGAACATGCCACCCCCATATGATGGATGATGCGGTATCCTGTTTTGATAAGGGGCTTCGAGAAGCCATCGAAGACATAGTTGTATGTGGAGGCCCGTTCTTTGGTGATCTTCAGTGGCGACTTGCATCTTTACCGATGCGCTTGGGGGGTTTAGGCCTTCTTTCGGCTCATGATGTTGGGGTTTACGCTTTTGTAGCGTCGAGGGCTTAGTCTTGGAAGCTACAGAATCACATCTTAAGGAATAGCGGAGTTGTCAATCTGGACTCAGACTACGTGCAGGCCCTGGAACGCCTAAATGGCGCTCTCCTAGACTTTGACATTGGCGGTTTCTCTAATAAGGACACCGCCCCACCAAAGCCTCAAAAAACTTTGGCGAATGCCCTTTTTGGCAAAATCGCTCAGAGCCTGGGAGAAGTTTTTGGATTGTCCCCCCGACAGAAGGCGGTTATTGAATGCTTACAAGGTCCTCATGCCCAATATTTTCTGACCGTTATCCCGATTGATGGCTTGGGCCAAAACATGTCTGCGGTCGAGTGTAGGGCCATTCTTAAGTACCGTTTGATGGTCCCAATGTACCCAGAAGACGAAACATGTCCGATCTGCCGTAAGGCTTGCCTGGATAAATTCGGAGAGCATGCGGTTCATTGTAAGGAGATGCCTGGGTTCAAATACCGACATGATTGGGTGCGGGACGTTCTTTGGGACATCTTAAGGCGAGCTGGGATATCAGCTAAATAGGAAGCCCCCGTAAACTTCCTTACAGACCCCACGGAAGGGAGATCCACTCTACGACCGGCAGATTTGCTCGTCTTTGGTTGGGCCGGGGGAAAACACGCTTGTGTTGACCTCACAGGGGTATCTCCCTTAGCTGGTTTGAGGGATAATGAGTTTGTAGCTGGGCAAGCAATGAAAAGGGCTGAAACGAATAAAGTGGAGAAACATGCTAAAGCCTGCGAAGAGAACCAACATGTTTTTGTCCCTCTGGCTTTTGATACCTTTTGCTCCTTGGCACCGGAAGCTATCTATTTCCTAACCAGGGTCCAACGGGTTGTGCATAGCAATTTGTCAACTCAAAAGGGGCAGGGGTATGTCTTTAGCAGGTTAGGGGTTGCAATTCAAAAAGAGGTGCGGCGCAGCTTGTTGCCCGTCTACCTGCTATGTTGATGTAATATCTATGTTTCTATTTAATGAAAAATAAAATTTGTAACTTTGAGATAATAAAAAAAAAATATAGCCACAAATCTTCTTATATGCCATATTTTATTATATCTAATTGCCATTAGTTAGTATCATGAAACACTACATAATAGCTTATAGTATACATCTCTGAGTTCAATTGTTTAATAGTACATCTAATGTAAAAGATTACCCAAACAAGAATCGTAACTTAGCTTTAGAAATGTGGAATTAATCTTATATTCATAATTATATATATATATATAATTGTAGCCGTTTTAACCTATTTTTACATATTTCTTAAAATTTCAATAACCTTTACCTAAGTTGTCAACCTTAGGTCTTAACGCCCACAACAATTTAAACTTGATAAAAGTCACCCTTCAATGTCTACCCAAACATGCACGGTTTAATTGACCGCCCCTTGCTTTATATCTACGTACTCAACATGCACGCCCACACACATGAGGTCAAGCATCTAACCTTTTTGTGTGCGTTTATGAAACAATGATACAAGTTTTGGGATTTTACTCATTTTAGTTTTCTTGCACGAATTGATTTCACATACAATACAAACACCAGTAAGATACATAATCGGCCTGGATTTAACATTTTGTAATTTAAGCTTGAGTTTAGCATATACTTATTTAAAAAATTTATTGTACAAACATCGATTTAATCTTAAAAAACCATTGGAACAAAACAGTCGTTTAGATTTGCAAGTCTTGTTTATTATTTTAACAACTTAATAATTATAGTCTCGAGTACGGACTCAAGCATATTTAAGCTCGACTCATTTCAAACTTTTAACTGGTTATATTAAATTGAGCATCTAGTCCCCAACTACTACTACAACTAATACCAACAGTGTAGTGAGCAAAGGGGATCAAAATCCATGGGCGGCCGTTGCATTTGCATGACCAATAGAGACAGAGATACTTTATTATTGGTCTGGTTAGGTAGGCGTGACCATCTATGTATATATATATATATATATATTGATACACGTATACGAAGGCAGGCTTCTTCCAAATTTTGACTCATCTACTCTGTTTATTTCTCACACTACACTCTCCGGTACGTACGCTTCAGTTGTCTTTTTCCAATTACTACTACTACTACTACTAATTGATTGATTGATTGATTGTTGTTTAATTTCAGGTTTTGATCACTGACTGGTGGCAAAATTGGAGGTAGATTTTAAATACTTTCCTATTTGCATTTCGATATCATAAGTGATTCATTGTGTATTATTAGGTTTAGATACAGATACTTTATTCTTATCACCATAATAATTAATCGATTGATTGACTTACAAATGTGCTAAACCACCTCATCGAATCGAATGTAGCAGCTAGCAGATTAGACTAATTACAGCATGCACTTAACTAACTTTACATCATTATAAATAACATTCACTACTGAAGAGGTAGGTCCCCGCAAAGCCCAGTTGGACCCGCAAGACACACCTTGAAGAGGTACGTCTGCGCAAAGACCAGCTGGTTCCGCAGGACCCACCATGCTCAGAGATGAAGACCTTACACGCAGTAAGCCAGCTGTTCCCGCAGGAAAGCCTCCCTTGGTACGGTACCCTACCTGTTCCCGCAGCTGTGGGTACAAGCCAAGAAGGAAGGCTACCCGCACTAACAGTAAGGCTACACGCATAAGGCACTAACTCATACTTCAGCAATGTCACCTGAGGAAAGAATGAGCAAGGCGGGAATATTCCCGCCCAAAAGAGCCAGTCCGTACGCTTCTGGAAGATCTTTTGTACTATACCTACCAAGGTATGGACAAAATAGACAAGATCTGAAAAAAGCAGCCCATGAACCAATCACAGGGTGACAGCTCACCGACAATAGTACGAGGAGGAGCTCGCTCCAGTACAAAATGTCACTATCAGCCGCTGCCTACCCACCAACTCCCATCGTGGCACGTACGTAGCCTGTAGTTGGTGGAAAATGAATATTATATACAGCTGGCCGTACCTGCTTGGAAACCTACCTTCGGCTATAAATACTCCAACACCTTGGAACGGTATCATCATCTTATCTTCTCTCTAGCTATTTCTCTCAATATACACTTATATTCAGAGCAATCTAGTCTGATTCTCACGCCGGAGGGTGGTCACAAGGAGGAACCCCCCCTTCTCAGTGACGAGCTCACGGTGTCTGTTTTGCAGGTCGAGAAGAATAACCATCTTTGCCGGACCTAACCCTCGTGGGAAGCATCTGTTTAACCCTAAGATTATCCGTAATCTGCCGGGGTCATTTAGTGTTTCTTCATTGGCGCCATCCGTGCATTAAGCTAGAACTAATTCTTCTTTTCTCAGTTTTTTCAAAACTTCTGGAAAGATGGTTAACGTTACTCCGATGCCAAAGCCACCGGGTAACCAAGAAGCTCCGGTAACCACAACCCCAGCCACTGGGAGGAACACCGGCGAATACACGAATGTTACGAACACTACCCCGGTTACCCAAGCCGGGGCAAGTGCAGTAAACAACCCTCCCCTAGGATTCACTAATACCCAGGTAGAGAAGCAACAGACGAGGCTTCCCCGCCAAACACTGGATCAAGTTAAAGCTTGGGCGGAAGCACGTCAGAAAGAATTCCAAGCTGAGTTGGATGAACGTTTACGTTCACTCCAACAGGCTAATGACGAATTCGGAAGCACTCGACAACAGCTCAACATGAGCAATGATTGCGAGTATTCGGATTATGAGTGGGAAGAATCTGACAGTGACGCAAACCCTCGTCATAAGGCGAAAGGGAAGCGTAAAGAAGCAGACTTCCGCTCGAAAAGAAGTTTTGGAGAAACTTTCAAGCCAAAGAGCGCGGGGGGAAACCCACGTGACTTCTCCAAAACTTTCAGATCGACTGTTGCAAACGCGGGAACGTCCAAGTTTGCAAGAGACATTGCGGAAGCAATCGCTCCAAAGAGTGCCAAACAGATGTCCAACATAGGCACTTACGACGGCGTATCTGACCCGGACGATCACTTGAACAGATTTATAGCGGGGGCAACCGTCAGCAATTGGACGGAACCCACATGGTGCTACATGTTCCAGATGACGCTCGTCGGGGCAGCCAGAGCGTGGTTTGATCGTCTACCGGTCCACCACATCTATGATTGGGCAGACTTCCAGCACAAGTTTAGCCAGCACTTCAGTCAACAAAGAAAATATACTGAAGAGCAGTGGACGATCCTCAACTGCGTCAGAGAGGAAGACGAATCTTTGCTAGACTTCATCACTCGCTTCAACTCAAAGAAGCTAAGTCTGGGCACCATCAGTGAAGATCTTGTTCGCGCCGCTTTCATCCAGGGCGCTGAGTACCCAGAGCTTATCCGCACGTTGACGGGTAAAGATGGCATGCCATCCACGTGGGATGCCATCATGACGGCAGCTATACGCTTTGCCGAGACGGAGAAGCAACTGGGTAGAAATCTTCCCCAGAGCACAAATCTCTACACGCAGAAGACCAGAGAAAATAACGTCCGTACCGCCCGACAAAATAAGAAGAGGAAGCTTGGAATTTGGCAGTTAAGGATAAACTTTGACACCTCATCCAGCTCTCGCCCTCTCTTAGGCGGAAGGGACAACACACACTCATCAAACAGGAATCCCAGATGGACGCCACTCACCAAAAGCGTCACCGAGATATTTGCCACCGAGAAACTCCCATGGCCAAAGGCTCCAATAATCCGACAGCGTCATAACGCGGATCAGAGCAAATCCTGTGACTTCCACGGGACCAAAGGCCACACCACTGAGGAATGCACATCTTTGAAGGATATCGTCGAAACATTCGTCAAAGATGGGAAACTCACACACCTCGTGGCGTCAATCAAGAACGGAGGGAGGAACGACAATCGGTACAAGGGCAATGGACGAAAGCCCGTCGACATCAGCATCCACATGGTTCATGGCAACGTCAGAGGAAGAAAACGACGAACAACAGAGCCAAGTGCGTGGAAGGAAGCTGAAGTGCGCTTCCCGCGTGTGCCAGGAGGGCCCAACAAAGAAGGCCCCATAGTCATCAAAAGCCAGCTGGGGCACGACATCACTTCCCGCACTCTTGCTGATAATGGCGCTTCGTCAACCGTCATGTATAGGCAGTTCTTCGACAAACTAGACGACGAAGACAAAGAACGCGTAGAAACGGTTTACGCCTCGATGGAAGGGTTTGACGGCAGCACAAACACCCCCTTGGGGATCCTATCCTTCCCCGTCACTCTCACAGACGGGAAGTACTCCCGCACAGAAGACGTGGACTTCATCGTAATGAGGAAGCCACACCACACGTACGACATTCTCTTCGGGAGAGACGGGATGGCAAGGTTCAATGCTGTGGTGTCGTCGGTCCATGGTATGATGGGATGGCCAACAGCTGAGGGCGTTGCTATGATCACGGGCATTCCCCAGGTATGCATCGCATCTGTCTCATCCAAACCTAAACCAAAGATGGCTAAACCAACAACCTCTGAGCCAGAAGAATGGGCCTTCAATGGCAAATACCCTGACCAGGCTGTTACCATTGGCCCAACGATCACTCATCCCACACGCACCCTGCTCAAACGCTTGTTGCAAAAAAATGCTGACATCTTCGCGTGGACACCAGCCGACATGACGGGTGTACCCCGAAGTAAGGCTGAGCATAAGCTCAAGTGTGACCCGGCGTTTACGCCGGTCATACAAAAGCGTCGCGTGATGGGGACTGAGCAGGCTAACGCGTGTAGAACCCAAGTCAAGGAACTCCTTGACGCAGGCATCGTACGCGTTAGTAAATATCAAACATGGGTTGCAAATCCCGTCATGGTACCGAAGTCAAACAAACAATGGCGCATGTGCATAGACTTTAAAGACCTAAACAAAGCATGCCCTAAAGATTGTTACCCGTTACTCGAAATTGACCTTAAGGTAGATTCGTTAGCACCGTTTCGCCTTAAATGCTTCCTTGATGTGTATAAGGGATACCATCAAATCCACATGGCCGTTGACGATCAGGACAAAACCGCATTTCGGACGCTCGATGTCACATTTTGTTATCAAATGATGCCATTCGGACTTAAGAATGTCGGGTCCACATACTAACGCCTGATGGACAAAGAGTTTCATGCCCAAATCGGGAGGAACTTGGAAGTTTACATGGATGACTTGGTCATCAAAAGCCTTGAGCCAGAAGCGATGTTGAAAGACATCGAAGAAACTTTCAACACGCTCAGACGGATAAACATGAAGCTCAACCCGAGCAAGTGTTCCTTTGGGATGGAAGAAGGGAAGTTCTTAGGAGTCATCGTCACCAAAGATGACTTCAGAGCGAACCCTGAGAAGGTCGAAGCCATTATGAAAATGGAATCACCTACTACCATCAAACAGGCTCAAACACTGAATGGACGACTAGTCGCACTTAACCGCTTTTTGGCAAACCATGCGGATAGGTCGTTCCCATTCGTGTCAACATTGAGAAATTGCTTGAAGAAAACGCACTTCCGCTGGACACCAGAAGCGGAAACAGCTTTTCAAGAGATTCGGTCACGCTTGATCGAACTCCCAACACTCACAGCACCAGAAGTGGGGGAGGAATTAATTCTTTACCTCTCCGCCACAGACAGAGCAACCGGGGCAGTCCTACTAGTAGAACGAAAAGGCATCCAGATGCCCATCTACTATGTTAGCCGCGTCTTAACAGATGTAGAAACCCGGTACTCTACCCTGGAAAAATTAGTCTTAGCGCTTGTACAGGCTTCACGCAGGCTAAGACGATATTTCCAAGGCCACCCAATCACCATTCTCACCAACTTCAAACTTGCAAACGTTCTAGGCAAACCCGAGTTGTCAGGGCGCCTAGCCAAATGGGCAATTGAATTGGGAGAATACGCGATAAAGTACAAGCCAAGACCAGCCATAAAAGGCCAGGTCTTAGCCGACTTTATTGCAGAAGTCCCTGCTTCTCGGGAAAAAGAGTGCCAGGAAGAGACTCAACCCTCTCCAGCACAGGACATTGATGATGTCTGGCGACTCTATACTGATGGAGCAGCCAACAACGAGGGTTCAGGCGCAGGGTTGAAACTAACTAACCCAGCGGGCCAAGAGTACACTTACGCTATTCGGCTGGATTTCCCAAGTACGAATAACAAAGCGGAGTATAAAGCATTCTTGGCCGGATTAAGAATTGCGCGTAAGATGGGGGTGAAAAACTTGGAAGCCCACGTGGATTCCATGTTAGTAGCCAACCAGATAAACGGGACGTACACGGCCGTGAACGACACAATGGCCCTGTACCTCGCACAAGCAAAAACCCTTATGCGCGATTTTAACGATTGCAAAGTTATGCACATCAAGCGAAGCGAAAACAAATCTGCGGATGCGTTAAGCAAGCTTGCATCGTTAGCCTTCACCCACTTGGGAAAGGACATCCGCGTTGAACTTCTTGGAGCACCATCAGTCCCGCACAAGGATATTTGTGTCAACCAAACCGGCATGGAAACATGGATGACACCAATCATAAATTACCTTGCAATGGGTATATTACCAGAATAGAAGACACAGGCAAGAAAGATACGCTGTAAATCACTGAACTATCAACTTGTTGATGACATACTGTACAGGCGTAATTTTCTTGGCCCACTACTCAGATGCGTTGACAACCAAGATGCCGACTACCTCCTAAGGGAAGTACACGAAGGCATCTGTGGAGTACACGCAGGTCCACGCGCAGTTGTAGCTAAGCTAAACAACGCGAGATACTTTTGGCCGGGGATGCATACGGATGCGCTGGCCTACATCAGAAAATGTAGGTCCTGCCAGCTCTACGCACCCAACACGCATCGCCCGAAGAACGAACTTGTTCCAGTCACTTCTTCATGGCCATTTCAGAAGTGGGCCATCGATGTGACAGGCCCACTTCCCACAGCAGCAGGGAACGTTCAGTTCCTAGTGGTAGCCATCGACTACTTCACCAAGTGGATAGAAGCAAAACCCTTAGCCCAAACAACCGCAAAACATATCAAAAAATTATTTGGGAATTTATTATTTGTCGTTTTGGACTTCCACAGAATTTGGTGAGCGATAACGGCACCAACTTTGCTGACCAGAAGCTACAAAAGTGGCTGAAAGAACTTCAAATCACCCACACCTTTACCTCAGTGGCACACCCGCAGGGTAATGGTGAGGTGGAAAGAGCAAACAAGAGCATCGTCGACGGCATAAAGAAAAGACTCTTGGAACATAGATCCAGCTGGGTGGACGAAGTTCCACATGTCCTTTGGGCGAACAGAACGCTAAAAAAGGCAAGCACGGGCGAAACCCCGTTCAGCCTCACCTATGGCACTGAAGCCATGGTCCCGGTCGAAATTGGTCTACCCTCACCAAGAGTCATAACTCAACCAGAAGACAATGATGCGGAAAGACGGTTAGACCTTATGCTGACCGAAGAACGCAGAGACTTAGCCGCAGCGCGTGAAGAGAACTACAAGCGACAAATGCAAAAGTACTACAACACGCGGGTAAAACTCTGCAACTTCAATGTCGGAGACTACATACTGCGTAACAACGAGGCTTCGAACCAAGAACGCCCAGGAAAGCTGGCCCCGGTCTGGGAAGGGCCATACATCATTAAAGAAGTTTTGGAAAAGGGCGCATACCGGCTCGAAAGGCTCGATGGCACCCCCATCCCAAGAGCATGGAATGGAGCTCAATTACGCAAATGTTACATGTAGATCAATTCCAAACTTGTAAAGAAAAGGCCTAGAGCCACTTCTAATGGAAATGATTCTCCTTTATCACATTGTGTTGATAGCCTTACCTTTATACTTATGAACTGACCACACTGATATGCCGGTATTCACCGCATAAATAAGTGTGGGAGGAAGTAAGTCGTTGCGTGTGGAAAGCGGCACAACCCGCATAAACACAAAAACAGTAAATAGTTCTAAGAGGAAGATGAGGAAAACCTTCACGCAGGTCAGATATAGGTAAAGTTTGGTCATCCTACTAAGTGAAAGTGACGGTTCTACCCGCACAATCATGATAGAGGAAACAGAACAGTAACCTATTATCCAACACGCGTCGAAAGGTTAACTTATTCAAAACACTTAGAAAATTGCTAAGTTAAACTAAAATATGCATGAGCAATTCATATAATGTTTACAAGGCAAGGCGTTAACAAAATATTTATATTTACAATAAAAATTCAAACATTACAAGAATGGCTAGGTATTTACCCACCTACAAAAATACAAATCTATCCTAACGGTTGGAAGGGATCTCAAGGTTCAAGCTTCAGGACCACTCCCTCCAAACCCACTCGAACCCGCACCATCAGTTGTCTGCGGCGGTTCGAGGAAAGCCTTGAGAACAGCTAGCCCGTCATCAGCAGCCGCAATTTCGTTCACCTTCTCCACAACCGGATGCGGGAAGGCAGCATACTGGTTCACAGCTTGGTCGTAGGCAGCTTCAGTGTCTACATCGTGTAAAGGAAATTTGGAAGGCGGGATGCCCTTCTCTGCAAATCCTAGACCAAGCAGGAAACCAGCTTTCTCCCCATCCTCATGAGAAGCGTTGAGGGCTGCACTCATGGCATCGTCATAAGATGTGTTCGCGAAAATCCGATGCACAACCTACAAAAAAAAGTATATATAAAGGAACTTTTCTAAGTATAAAAAAAAGCGTAAAGAATTTATGGAGCTACGCGTACCTGCGGCAACCTTCTCGTAGAAGCCATTCCTTAGTGATCAGAGCTTCTTGGAGGGTAGCTTGAGCTTGATCGCGGGCGCGTTCGGCTTCATTCTTGTTGAGGTTGGCAAGCAACACATCCTTAGCAGCAACCTCTTCAACGCCCTTGAGCTTACGCTCAGTGCGATCAAGCATACCCTTCTGATCCAGGAGCTCTTGGAGCTTCTTGGCATCTTCTAAAGCCAAAGCATCATGAGCCTGCTGAAGCTTCTCTAGTTTGGCTTTGAGCTCTTCGTTCTCAGTGCGCAGAGGCTCAGCAACGGCTTCAGCTTTGGTGGCCCTCTCGGTCGCATTACGCGCAGTTTCCTTGGCCAACCTAAGCTGTTCGTTAACAGCTTGGGTAGCCTTGGAACGGGCCTCATGCCTGGCCTGAATCTCGACCTCAAGGTCCTTGAAGGCCTTCTCCTTCTCCGCGGTGGTAGCAGCAAGCCTCTTGTTCTCCTTCCGCAATGCTCGCGCCTGAGCCACTTCCAGGCTATGCGCAGTCTTTAACTTGTCGTTTTCACGAAAAAGTAGCTCGACGCGCGGCTGCATCCGGGCAAGGAGGATTCGGAGCTCATTAGACAGCCTACCCTCCTGGTAGCTGGCCATTGCCTCCCCCAACGCACCGCTTGGGGCGGCATGGCGCGCCCAGTCGACGCAGTCCGCAGCCGTTCGGAGGGTTGTTCCCCGGCGGATATTCCACCGTGGAGCGTACACCTCATTGGAATCCGAAACTGCAAAAACAAAAAACAGTTAGGAAAAAAATGACAAAAATGGGTAATAGGCCCAAATAACCCCACGCACCTGTATGGTCGATAACAGGCCGGTAGCCGCCGAACCCGTCACCCGAACCTAAGGGATATCCATCCAAGAGGTCAAGGAGATGGGAAGGAGGCAAAGATTGGCTAGAGGTCCCAACCCCAAACATACCTGAAGAACCGGCCATGGACGAGGTAGTCGCTGACACCGGAGGGGGCATGGTAGAAGCCACCGTGGTAGAGACCATCGGAGGTGAACTCATTGGAGATGAACTCACAACCGTGGTCGCCGCTGCGGATGAGCTTGCAGAAAAAGTCACTGCCGGCCCAGTGAAGGATGTGGTAAAGATAGCACTGACGGCCGGCGGAGATAAAGTCATAACTGGAACAGTTGCCTCAACAGTAGGGGCAACTGAACCAGCACCGGAAACAGGCGCAGCCGCCTGGGTCATCGCCTCGGATAGGTTGACCAAACTTATCGTCGTGGGTCCTGAACTGCTTCCTCCCGCACCGCTCTGAAAAGCAGATAACTCCACTCCTGCATAAAGAACAAAATATTAAAAACAATGGCGAAAAGAAATGCGGGAAAGGTAAAAAATTATACTTACGGGTTTTCTTAATCTTGAAAGACCTGACGGGCGGAGACGAACCCGATGGAACTGGCCTCTTCACGCCAGTCACCGTCGCAACGCTTGGTTGCTCGGAGGTGACAGCCGTCTCAACCTCCGAGACAATGGTCTCGCCACCACCAAGGTCCCCCGCCGCCTCCTCACTCTCAGTCTCGGAATCCGACTGATTCCCCAGGTCGACGACGGAAGCGACCTTCGCCTTGCCCTTCCCGCCAGCAGCCTTCTTCCTCACAACGGGTCCATCTGCGGATTCCTCATCAGAAGATGACAAAATCAGAGGAATTCCAGCAGAAGTTTGAGCATGAAGAGGACGAGGATTGAATAACTTATTACCTGGCCGAGTGGCGCTTAGGATCTCATGACCTGCCGGATAGACTTCTACGAACCTATCCGCAGTTTGCTCCAAGATGGGCAACTCGTTCTCGTCAAGATCACGAGTACCCAACCGTGCGGGACCACCAGTCTCCCGCGGATGCAGGAGCGATTGTAAGTCGTTCCCTTCTGAAATAAGAAAAGATAACAGTGTTAGTAGAAAAACCCTAAACCAACACAAAAAATGGAGCATACCGTAAGGATTAGAGCTCAAACCGTATTCAAGGACGATGGGTATTTGCGGCGTCCCAGACCCGGCATCCTTCCACACGCGGCTCATCCCGAGCATCACCATTCCAGACTCCGCGAAGCGATAAACCGGAGTCTGGATCTGGGAGATCTTGGCGAACCATTCCGCCTCCTGGTAATTGGAAGCGTGAAGGTTAGGGAGCGCCCTCCCGTTCTTGAACGTCATCACGATGGGGACGACGCGAGCGGAGATGTAAAAAAACTCCCGCTTCCAAGACCGAAGACTGCGCTCGGTAGCGCAGATCTTCAACCCCTTGATCCGAGTGACCAGGGTATACCAACCCTGGATGCACCTCCAGGAGTAGAAGGTCATCAAGCGGTCGACGCGGGGCTCGATGCCCAGAATACGGCACACCATTCGAAGTGGCGAACTTTAGCAATCGCCATCGGGTGCACCTCCGTCAAATGCACACCGTGTTTCTCCAAAACACGGTATACGAACTTCGTTAATGGGAATCTGAGATTCCCATATATGAAGAATGAGGCATAAACCCCTATCTTGCCCTTAGGGGCATCATACACCGTCTGGTGGGGCTCCGGAAACTCAGGCTCGTAAAGATCGAGCATGAACTTCTTGACGATATACTGGTATAAATAGACAGAAAGAGTACACTGGCACTCGCCAGCAGTACTCTTATCGTTCTTATCAGACGTGGAAGTCGGGTTCTCGAGGTATACATCGGACTCCTCGACGTTAACCTCGGGATCATGTGTAAAAGAAGACATTTTTTAGATGTTAAAGAGAGCGATTTCAGGAGAATGCTCGACGGAAAAGTTAGAGTATTCGCCGGAAATCGCTTAGAAGAAGAAGAGTGAAGTGAAAGTATGGAATGAGATACACCCTCTCCCCCCTTATATACTCATCGCAATGAATGCGATGAATTTAATGCGAATGAGAGAGAGAGCGCAGGTGAAATGAAACGGTGACACGTGTGGATAAAGCAAGCTGGCAACAGGTGTCAGGATGGCGCGTGACATGAAACTCGCGCCCACGCGCCTGAAAAAGAGTCCTGATTGACCACATACTGTCACGTCGTCATAAATTCCTGCACGTCCTGAAACCGTCAGAAGACGCCAACGTCCCTTTAGCTGTTTGGACTGTCCTTATCCTTTCACCAACTCTTTGAATTTCAGAAAGATTCAAAAAGATTCAAAAATAAGAGGGAATATACCCCCTTAACATGGAAAACAAGAAACCATAAGACAAGTGCGGATACAGTGTCAAGGCGAAACCCTTTACATACTTAGCACTTGCAGGGAATTGAAGCCAAGATACCTTGGAAAACAAGGAACCATAAGACAAGTGCGGGTACAGTGTCAAGGCGAAACCCTTCACATACTCAGCACTTGCAGGGAATTGAACCCAAGAAGGATCTTATGGGCCATGCTTGCGGAAAGAGAAATAACACCTCCACATGGCGGGAATGTTGAGAACTAGATTGTTTGAAGCTTCAAGGTGGAATTGGTGGTTTAACATAACTGATCACTATGTCCAAAACTACCAAAACCTCGTGAAGAATCTATACAAGTGAAACTCAACGCTCCCGACTTGCGAAGAGGTTAAACACCTACCCGCATCATAACCAAAGATCAGGCAGAAAAGTCGGGAATTTCTGCAAGTGACATTAGGAAAACTGCGGGAAGAATCCCCACGGAAAACCTTAAAAATAAACAAAAACCCCTCTTTAAAACCCCTTGCTTAAAGTCCAAAAGTTCACCTCATTAACAATTCATGAGAAGAACAATGGACTGGGGGGACTTGAAGAGGTAGGTCCCGCAAAGCCCAGTTGGACCCGCAAGACACACCTTGAAGAGGTACATCTACGCAAAGACCAGCTGGTTCCGCAGGACCCACCATGCTCAGAGATGAAGACCTTACACGCAGTAAGCCAGCTGTTCCCGCAGGAAAGCCTCCCTTGGTACAGTACCCTACCTGTTCCCGCGGCTGTGGGTACAAGCCAAGAAGGAAGGCTACCCGCACTAACAGTAAGGCTACACGCATAAGGCACTAACTCATACTTCAGCAATGTCACCTGAGGAAAGAATGAGCAAGGCGGGAATATTCCCGCCCAAAAGAGCCAGTCCGTACGCTTCTGGAAGATCTTTTGTACTATACCTGCCAAGGTATGGACAAAATAGACAAGATCTGACAAAAGCAGCCCATGAACCAATCACAGGGTGACAGCTCACCGACAATAGTACGAGGAGGAGCACGCTCCAGTACAAAATGTCACTATCAGCCGCTGCCTACCCACCAACTCCCATCGTGGCACGTACGTAGCCTGTAGTTAGTGGAAAAGGAATATTATATACAGCTGGCCGTACCTGCTTGGAAACCTACATTCGATTATAAATACTCCAACACCTTGGAACGGTATCATCATCATATCTTCTCTCTAGCTATTTCTCTAAATATACACTTATATTCAGAGCAATCTAGTCTGATTCTCATGCCGGAGGGTGGTCACAAGGAGGAACCCCCCCTTCTCAGTGACGAGCTCACGGTGTCTGTTTTGCAGGTCGAGAAGAATAACCATCTTTGCCGGACCTAACCCTCGTGGGAAGCATCTACTTAACCCTAAGATTATCCGTAATCTGCCGGGATCATTTAGTGTTTCTTCAACTACACTAGGCATATATGTGTACCTGAATCAGGTGTTTTGATGTATAAATTATTGCCAATCACCTATTATAGACAAGCATTGTTAGTCACATTGTCTAATTTCATTATACACATTCACACATATAGATTATCGCTTTTCTCTCGAGTTTTTTTACAGAGTTTCATTTCCTTGAAGTTGTAAGTTATTTGTTTCAATGCACACTAGACACAAATGAAACCGAAAATATCAGTGTATCTTCATAAGTGTTACAAACATGTTTTATCCCTTGAATACATGTAATATGTTTTGCAACTTAGAACTTATAGTTTCTTGGGGCATTTTTGTACATATCACGTTATCGTACAAACATACATGTAAAAACTGAAAAGAATTACCTTCGGTGCACATTGCACTAGTGTAGAATCATTAATGCATTATATGCTTCTTGTTCCGAGAACTTAAAGCATTTGAAGAAGGTGTTATAATTAGTCCATGTTTATCGTACCAACAACTTCTCTTTTGTGATGATATATTTCAGACAAGATTGATCACGGATCGTCATAGCAAAATTCAATTCTTTGCTGAGCTATGAATTTCCTAGAACAAAATGAGATCCCGATAGTTATTGCTGTTTTTGCTGTTGCCATTGTTGCATTCTTACTTCTTTCCAAGAAACCTAAAGGTTCGATATACTCACTCTGAACCATTATCCTTTAGGTTCATCAATTGCGGCTACAGAAAATCTGATTATAAAATGTTTTTTTTGTGACCAGGGTGTATAGATCCGGATAACTTTAGGGAATTCAGACTTGTGAAACGCACGCAGCTTAGCCAAAATGTGGCCAAATTCAGATTTGCTCTTCCTACACCCACTTCAGTTTTGGGACTTCCTATTGGACAGCATATTAGTTGCAGGTATATGACTCTTGAAACTTTATCTTGCCGAAAAAATAGATACACCATGTCGTCATTTGCTTACTAAAAACTAACAAAAATTTACGACTCCCCTGATAAATATTGAGAATTACATTGAACCTTATACAGGTGGTAGAAATGAAAATCTTGGTTTTTAACTTGTAACATATGCATATTAATTTTGATCTCAAAGTTGAAATGTATCATTGTTACTTAGATCTGGAAAAATGGTGTGGTATAACTCATTTTTTACAAGTATGCCTAATGTCTTACAACCAAATGGTTGTAGGTTCTAGTCTCACTTGAGACATGGGTAAAATGTGGGAAAAAATTAGCTGTTAAAAAACAATGTAACGAACCAAACTTTCAATGAACCGTTTGGCGGGAAGTTCGTTTATTTTCAGTTTATTTAATAAACAAACGAACATATACTGATATACATAAGTTTTTGTTCATTTACTTAAACAAACGAACATGAGCATATGTCCTGTTTGTTCATTTATGTTTGTGAGCATTCGTTCATTCATGTTCGTGAACGTCCGTTAGTTTAGATTTGTTTGTTTATGTTCATGTATATCATTTAAATTTCTTAAGCGTATTACAATTTAGTCTTGTTTTATGAAATTAAAATATCATCCATTACAATTTAGTCTATTTTATTATTTTTTAAGCCCAACAAGTTGATGTTCACTTTCAGTTTTAATTGGCGTTTGTTAAGTTATGTCCGTTTATGTTCGTTCACCTGTGTTTCATTTGCGTTCGTTTACGTTTATGAACCGTTCTATTATACTATTAACGAACGAACATAAAAATGTTCTTTAATTTAACGAATGAACATGAACAAAAAAACCACGTTCGTTTAATTGTTTGTTTTTGATCGTTTGTTCAAAATGAAAAAGAGATGACCAATCACTTTGCTTTTTTTAAATTTCATAATTTAGGGGTAAGGATAGCCAAGGTGAAGAGGTTATTAAACCATACACGCCAACCACTTTGGATTCCGATCGTGGATATTTTGAGTTGGTTATCAAGGTATATAATAGAGTGGAAAAGGAATATTATATACAGCTGGCCGTACCTGCTTGGAAACCTACATTCGATTATAAATACTCCAACACCTTGGAACGGTATCATCATCATATCTTCTCTCTAGCTATTTCTCTAAATATACACTTATATTCAGAGCAATCTAGTCTGATTCTCATGCCGGAGGGTGGTCACAAGGAGGAACCCCCCCCTTCTCAGTGACGAGCTCACGGTGTCTGTTTTGCAGGTCGAGAAGAATAACCATCTTTGCCGGACCTAACCCTCGTGGGAAGCATCTACTTAACCCTAAGATTATCCGTAATCTGCCGGGATCATTTAGTGTTTCTTCAACTACACTAGGCATATATGTGTACCTGAATCAGGTGTTTTGATGTATAAATTATTGCCAATCACCTATTATAGACAAGCATTGTTAGTCACATTGTCTAATTTCATTATACACATTCACACATATAGATTATCGCTTTTCTCTCGAGTTTTTTTACAGAGTTTCATTTCCTTGAAGTTGTAAGTTATTTGTTTCAATGCACACTAGACACAAATGAAACCGAAAATATCAGTGTATCTTCATAAGTGTTACAAACATGTTTTATCCCTTGAATACATGTAATATGTTTTGCAACTTAGAACTTATAGTTTCTTGGGGCATTTTTGTACATATCACGTTATCGTACAAACATACATGTAAAAACTGAAAAGAATTACCTTCGGTGCACATTGCACTAGTGTAGAATCATTAATGCATTATATGCTTCTTGTTCCGAGAACTTAAAGCATTTGAAGAAGGTGTTATAATTAGTCCATGTTTATCGTACCAACAACTTCTCTTTTGTGATGATATATTTCAGACAAGATTGATCACGGATCGTCATAGCAAAATTCAATTCTTTGCTGAGCTATGAATTTCCTAGAACAAAATGAGATCCCGATAGTTATTGCTGTTTTTGCTGTTGCCATTGTTGCATTCTTACTTCTTTCCAAGAAACCTAAAGGTTCGATATACTCACTCTGAACCATTATCCTTTAGGTTCATCAATTGCGGCTACAGAAAATCTGATTATAAAATGTTTTTTTTGTGACCAGGGTGTATAGATCCGGATAACTTTAGGGAATTCAGACTTGTGAAACGCACGCAGCTTAGCCAAAATGTGGCCAAATTCAGATTTGCTCTTCCTACACCCACTTCAGTTTTGGGACTTCCTATTGGACAGCATATTAGTTGCAGGTATATGACTCTTGAAACTTTATCTTGCCGAAAAAATAGATACACCATGTCGTCATTTGCTTACTAAAAACTAACAAAAATTTACGACTCCCCTGATAAATATTGAGAATTACATTGAACCTTATACAGGTGGTAGAAATGAAAATCTTGGTTTTTAACTTGTAACATATGCATATTAATTTTGATCTCAAAGTTGAAATGTATCATTGTTACTTAGATCTGGAAAAATGGTGTGGTATAACTCATTTTTTACAAGTATGCCTAATGTCTTACAACCAAATGGTTGTAGGTTCTAGTCTCACTTGAGACATGGGTAAAATGTGGGAAAAAATTAGCTGTTAAAAAACAATGTAACGAACCAAACTTTCAATGAACCGTTTGGCGGGAAGTTCGTTTATTTTCAGTTTATTTAATAAACAAACGAACATATACTGATATACATAAGTTTTTGTTCATTTACTT
The DNA here is from genome assembly GCF_021521415.1 of Bidens hawaiensis. Taxonomy (NCBI): domain Eukaryota; kingdom Viridiplantae; phylum Streptophyta; class Magnoliopsida; order Asterales; family Asteraceae; genus Bidens; species Bidens hawaiensis. The sequence goes on from NW_027504920.1 coordinate 85,037, forward strand.
AAACAAACGAACATGAGCATATGTCCTGTTTGTTCATTTATGTTTGTGAGCATTCGTTCATTCATGTTCGTGAACGTCCGTTAGTTTAGATTTGTTTGTTTATGTTCATGTATATCATTTAAATTTCTTAAGCGTATTACAATTTAGTCTTGTTTTATGAAATTAAAATATCATCCATTACAATTTAGTCTATTTTATTATTTTTTAAGCCCAACAAGTTGATGTTCACTTTCAGTTTTAATTGGCGTTTGTTAAGTTATGTCCGTTTATGTTCGTTCACCTGTGTTTCATTTGCGTTCGTTTACGTTTATGAACCGTTCTATTATACTATTAACGAACGAACATAAAAATGTTCTTTAATTTAACGAATGAACATGAACAAAAAAACCACGTTCGTTTAATTGTTTGTTTTCGATCGTTTGTTCAAAATGAAAAAAAGATGACCAATCACTTTGCTTTTTTTAAATTTCATAATTTAGGGGTAAGGATAGCCAAGGTGAAGAGGTTATTAAACCATACACGCCAACCACTTTGGATTCCGATCGTGGATATTTTGAGTTGGTTATCAAGGTATATATTCATAAATCTTTAAAATTCTTTCTTATGCTTTTAATTGATCATTTCAAATTAATCATATTTTATATTCCATATAAATCATGAAATTATGCTTCTCTATTATAGATGTATCCACAAGGTCGTATGTCCCACCACTTTAGAGAAATGAAAGGTGACTTTTTGTCTGTGAAGGGACCTAAGGTATGATCATTTTTAACTTTATATATATTAGAGATAATATATTATTAGGTGCTGTTTGTTTTTCCTCAGAAGCACTTCTCCACCTCTTTTGTCTGCACTGAGAAGAGGGCGCGCAAACGTTGGGCTCTGCAGTGTGTTTGTTTTTTCGAAGACGTTTCATTAAAAAACGTCTACGTGCCCTCTTCTCCCAGAAGTGTTGGTATTGCTACTTCTCACATCTTCTAACCCAATTTCTTTCCATCATTCTTCTTATTCCATCAGAACTCCCAAACCCTAATCCCCTCCTCTCTCCACTGCCGCCCAACTCCCCCACCGAACCCCGTCGCTCCACTGCCGCCCTACTCCCCCACCGCTGCAACCCCGTCGCTCCACTGCTTCAGCGCCCCCGCCCCAACGCTGCAACCCTGCCGCCGCCTTTCTACCTCATCTGGTGCATTCCGACTGTATTCATACAGTAAGGACCAAATAGAAACATATAATAATAATAATAATAATAATAATAATAATAATAATAATAATTGTTTCTTCCAGTGCTGAATTGGAAGAAGTCAACGTCATCTTCTTCTTCGTTGACTTACCGGAACACAGTACCTGATGGAGATTGAATGCTTATTAATTGATTTATAGTTTATGTATTGATTTGTTATTCTTTTGATTCAGATTGAAGTTGTTTAATAATGTTGTTGATCAATTAATATGTATGTTTCACTCATGCCATTGCTAATTTGCTAACAAAAGAGAAATTATTATTATCAGCTTATTTTAGCAATCTGCAGATGTTAAAAAACAAACAATCTTCTTGTTACAGACTGCAGAGTTTTGGTCCACCTCTTCTGCTACAGATGTTGGCAGATGTGGTTTCTCAGTCTTCTGACATTTTTCCTCTGAAAAACAAACAGCACCTTAGTGTTTATTACTACATTATTATCATGTTTAGAAGATATCATCTGATTAGGTTTCTTTTGTAATCATCCTCATTTTATCTCTATATAGTTGGTGATGACTGTATAGGGGCTACTACTGGGGTTCAGCAGGGAGACCCCATTGGCCCCTCCTCTTTGACTTAGCATTACACCCTCTTGTTCTCAAGGTACAAAATGACTGGAACCTCCCATTTCATGCTTGGTACTTGGATGATGGGACTATTATTGGTGGTGCCAACGAAGTCGCTAAAGCCCTAGACATTATCAGCTCGGAAGGGCCATCATTGGGGCTGCAACTTAATATTAAGAAAACCGAGGTTTTTTGGCCAGCGTGTAATGAGGTGAAAGTCAAAGATGGGCTCTTCCCTAGTGGGATTGGTAGACCAGAGAGAGGGGTAAAGCTCCTTGGAGGGGCTGTTAGTCGAGATCCCTACTTTATTAAGGAGTTGGCGAGGCGGAGAGCATCTCGTGCGGTGATCTTATGAAACTCTTACATTGCCTTAGGGATCCCCAGATCGAACTCCTCCTACTTAGGTCTTGCATGGGGGTTGCTAAGTTGCTTTTTGGGTTACGAACATGCCACCCCCATATGATGGATGATGCGGTATCCTGTTTTGATAAGGGGCTTCGAGAAGCCATCGAAGACATAGTTGTATGTGGAGGCCCGTTCTTTGGTGATCTTCAGTGGCGACTTGCATCTTTACCGATGAGCTTGGGGGGTTTAGGCCTTCTTTCGGCTCATGATGTTGGGGTTTACGCTTTTGTAGCGTCGAGGGCTCAGTCTTGGAAGCTATATAATCACATCTTAAGGAATAGCGGAGTTGTCGACCTGGACTCAGACTACTTGCAGGCCCTGGAACGCCTAAATGGCGCTCTCCTAGACTTTGACATTGGCGGTTTCTCTAATAAGGACACCGCCCCACCAAAGCCTCAAAAAACTTTGGCGAATGCCCTTTTTGGCAAATTCGCTCAGAGCCTGGGAGAAGTTTTTGGATTGTCCCCCCGACAGAAGGCGGTTATTGAATGCTTACAAGGTCCTCATGCCCAAGATTTTCTGACCGTTATCCCGATTGATGGCTTGGGCCAAAGCATGTCTGCGGTCGAGTATAGGGCCATTCTTAAGTACCGTTTGATGGTCCCAATGTACCCAGAAGACGAAACGTGTCCGATCTGCCGTAAGGCTTGCCTGGATAAATTCGGAGAGCATGCGGTTCATTGCAAGGAGATGCCTGGGTTCAAATACCGACATGATTGGGTGCGGGACGTTCTTTGGGACATCTTAAGGCGAGCCGGGATATCAGCTAAAAAGGAAGCCCCCGTAAACTTCCTTACAGACCCCACGGAAGGGAGATCCACTCTACGACCGGCAGATTTGCTCGTCTTTGGTTGGGCCGGGGGAAAACACGCTTGTGTTGACCTCACAGGGGTATCTCCCTTAGCTGGTTTGAGGGATAATGGGTTTGTAGCTGGGCAAGCAATGAAAAGGGCTGAAACGAAGAAGGTGGGGAAACATGCTAAAGCGAGAACCAACATGTTTTTGTCCCTCTGGCTTTTGATACCTTTGGCTCATTGGCACCGGAAGCTATCCGTTTCCTAACCAGGGTCCAACAGGTTGTGCATAGCAATGTGTCGACTCCAAAGGGGCAGGGGTATGTCTTTAGCAGGTTAGGGTTTGCAATTCAGAAAGGGGTGGCGGCGCAGCTTGTTGCCCGCCTACCTGCTATGTTGATGTAATATCTATGTTTCTATATAATGAAAGAAGTATCATGTTTATTTGGAAAAAAACATGAAATAGAGGAAAAAAGGCTTGAAAGTATTAAAAAAAATGAAGAGTTCGGTTCGGTTAATTTTGGTTTTCGGTTATATTGGTTCGGTTTCGTCGGTTTTCGGTTAGGTTTCGGTTAACGATTGGGTTATTGCTCACTCCTACCGCTTTTGTTGGTTTCATCACTAATGGCGAATGCCCATCCAACTTCACACTCTCTCGAGTGGGCGCGCAGTAATGGACCAAGGATTTTAGTCTTTTTTCCCGGTGTTCAGATTTCTAACGACCAAATTTTTTGCAATATTATAATAAGAAATATATATGATCATTACTAAGTAAAAAACACACAATAAAAATAACAGGGCCTTTAATCATTCAACAATGTCTCGTTTTGAAAAAACATGACCTTGTGTTTAACATGAACCTCTTGCATTACGGAATCGTTCTTCAGTCATTAACATAGACCCTACAAACCTAACTCAATTTTTTTCTAGAGTCAATCTAACTTAATGACCTTTGTTCTTTAACTTAAACAATCTTCGTATTTTTTTCATTGATCTTGAACACTGAAGCCTGCCTTCGAAAAAATCAATTGGAACAAAATGCAAGTTTTGAAAATCCACTTAAGAGATTACAAGTGACAAGTTGTGAGACTCTTTAGTTACTATCTATCATGTATTAAACTAAAATATGCTTAACATGTGTTCAATAAAAAATAAAACCACATTTCATTGCTTGTTCTTCTCGCTTTTAGCATAAAACTAACAAAAAGTATCTTGAATTGTCTATCAGTGAAGCATACGTACTGGTTTGGTTTAATGGAAGGCTAATCTTGTGTTGGGCATTTTATCAAATAAAAATTATGCATATTCTATTTTACATGTAACTTCATTCAAACGTATTTATGGGGAAAAAAAACAATACGTTTTTCATTTGGTATAACACGTTTTCCACGTGTTCAGGTAAAGCATTAAGCTTTTGATACGGTGCAATGAACGCAGCGACATCCTTAACTATAGGTATTTCATCCGAAAAAAGAATTTGTCTGTCAGACAACCGTGAGACGGTGCGAAGACCTATCAGATGAGCCGGCAGCGATCCTCTACTAAGCCATGGTCAAGACCATGAAGCTCTGTTAATCAGAGCTCTGGTCACACGGTCATAGCTCATCAACTAGACATGGGTTTCTGTCTTCTTAGGAATCAAGAATACAGAGGTACGAACCTATAGAACAGATCCTGTTCAAGTAAGATCGTGCCCAATTCTCTCTGTGGTCTATATAAAGCACTGCTGTTTTCCACCTTGCACCGATGTGGGATATAGAATTGAATCTATTTCCCTTGTTGTCTCATTAATTTCAAAAAACGATATAGACTGGGTTGTATAATTAAGTGTATTAAAAGAAGATATATTTTTGGACAAATCATATTTAACAAGTAACAATCATCGATCAGTTGAAAATTCATCAGTTTGTGGCACATTGTCCTTGATTCACCACAAACTTCCACACGTGAAGGCCGTAGCCCGGGGTATGAAGAAGATTATAATAGACTATAAAATAAAATGTACATACAAGACACTCTACAAGAGTCAACGATACTCATACATAGTAAAAAGAAAAGGTAATAAATTTTAAAACTAAAACTAGCAAACATAAATATTAAATCCAAAGTCCCTAAAGGATAACTTTAAAAAGATCTAAAAAAATGCAGGGTTTCTACATAATGATGGACATGAAGAGTGCTAGAAACTAGTTGAACTTGTTCTTCTGAGTTGATACTTTGGCTCAGAGGGTGGTACATATGGCAATGCCTTCTCTGCCTCCTGCAATTAGAAACTACAATAATTAATAAAAACAAAGACTAACAAAAAAAAAACAAATTTTTGATACAAAATAATACCAGGTTTGAATAATGTTAGCTAAACAGTCTCAACTTGTCACACAAGGCAAAATAAGCAGGTGGGGTGGGTTGAGTAATGGGTCAAAACAAACAGGCTTGCAGCAAAAACTTCTTTTGTTTAAAATTTTTATATTATTGTTTTTAATATGAATAAAAAAAATACATACTATTAATAATCCACAAAAATATATATATATATATATATATCTCTAGTAAATCTGTAAATGAGATAAAGTTGGCAATTTTAATCCATAGTTCTAGAAAAAATGGCTGAATTCGGTTATAATTAATTGAGGCTGTATATGCAAAAACCTTAAAGAAAGTCATACAGTATGCATATTAGCAATAAGCCAATAACATATTCATAGAGAACTACTGGCACTTAGATGATTACCAAGTAACAATCAACAATAACATTAAACATCAATTAACTAGTTTATCCAACAAACATTAGCGTCAAGACCACAAACAATTATAAAAGAACATAATACAACATTAGTAACCTTAAAACCATACAGAAACAACAAAGAGATAATGATCATGCAGCCTTTCGACCTATTTTATTCTTTAGAACAGAGCCATTTTAAAAAAGTTCAGGTACGTTATATGTCATGAAGTATATGTAAACCTACTCACTCTCTCTGCTAAACGACTGGAATCAACATAATAAAGGAGAAAGGAAAACATTAATTATAATACAAAACATAAGGATATCATAAGTCTGACAGAACTCAGAAGAACATTGTAGAATAGCAAACAATATTTTTTAATAATAATAATAGTACCTGCTCTCTATTAAGTCTTTCGTTTTCCTCTTCCAAATGTGACACTTTGTTCTCCAACGCCTCGGTATATGCCTATCCAAATTCCAACCATATATAACTATCTTATAAACTTTTACAAACCACAATTACTCTTTTACTTTAGAAATAATATATATAGAGGCCGCCCTAATATTCAAACTTTTTCATTAAAGCCACCCAACTATGCATTTTGTTTCGTTTATAACCAAATCCAGCCAACAACATGCGCGGATATTGTAAAATAACATAAACACCATTGATGCTTTTAAACTGACTCGCTGCAAGGGTATTTTGTCTTTTCAAATAAATTTTCATCATTAGGCATGTTTTTTGGCTGAAATTGACATAAACAAGACCAAATAGCATGTGATCACCCAGAAAAAACGAACACATATTTTGAAATGATACCTGTTTCCTTGCTCTTGATCTTGCAGCAGATTCGCGATTCTTAATCATTCTTTTCTGTCTCCTTTCAATAGTCTTCTCCAACAGATCTCCTCCAGAAGCAGATCTTTTCCTTCCAGGTGTATCAGACGATACTGTCATCTGAGCCTCAGAGTAAGCCATGTCACCGACTATCTGATGATCCGGATGATGATGATCTGGCATGAACACAGGCTGCTGCTGCTGCTGCTGAAATGGTTGAATTTGATACTGCATCCACTGTGCCAGTTGTTGCTTGAAATTCTGTTGGGACGACAACTCAACCGATTCAGTTGAAGTCTTGTCCTGTGAAAGAATCCCAGCTTTAGCCAAGAAATCCTCCAAGGTCATCTCGCCAAGTGTCGGTGGTTGTTTCGTATTATCGTTACTACTGCTACTATTATTATTATTATTAGTATCCTCTTCCTTCTTGATATCTTGCCACAGTTGATCAACGGTTTTGTTGGTGAAATCGAGCATGGATGATGAGGACGATGCAGGTTGTGTGGTTTGATTGTGATTGTTGGTAATAATAATCCGTTGAGTTTCAACAGTGTTATTGTTAATGAGGTGATCAATGTTGATAATACTAGTAGTAAAGGCTTCCCTAATTGGTGTTGAAGCTCATCCAATGTTAGTTAGGTTACCATGGTTCGAGTCACCATAGATTAAAAAAAACCACCAGTTCCAATATATTATATTAATTTAAAATCCTGTAAACGGAAACAGTAACCTGGATTGTGAAAGGAAACAAGTAAGTCGATCGATCGGTATGATTTGTGTGATTATTAATTGGATTTTGGTAATAATTTAATCGGCGTAGAATTAGAATGATAGGAAACTGACCGGTGGTGATACCATTGGCCGCGGCTGGCTTTGTTTGATTGATTGATTAAGATGTTTACGTGTCCAAGGTATATTGATTTTAAATAATTTAGCTATTAATTTTTTGGTTGGTTGTCATTTTAGAACATGTTTGTGTGCTTCCAACGGGTTAGAGGTTTTAACTTTCATTCTACTAATGTCATGCTATCTTTAGGTTATGGGACAGAACGAGTTGGAAAATGGGAAGAGGGAGCACGTGGATCATAATACGGGCTAAAGGTTGATTTCAGGTCATTAGGTGCAGTTTTTGAATAAACTGTTTCGGTTGATTCAGATCAGAATACGGGTCACCTTTGCTTTTGATACGGTCCAATATTTGGTTATTTGGCTGCAAGGGTATTTTTATTAGTGCAGATTTCAAATAACTTGCAAGGGTATTCTGGGCGTTTTTTATATTTAGGAACATACATATTCATGTTTGAATATTGTTTGACCCAATCTGTATTTATAAATTACAAAAGCCAGTTCATATTAATAAACTTCTTATTGGATTTTAGATTTTTAGAAAATTTATATTTGCAGCAATTTATAATTTATAGAATTCTGGAATTTATATTAAAATATTAAAACTAACGGTTCTAATTAAACACTAGTTCTCTTCTCTTCTTCTTCTTCTTCTTCTTCTTCCAATCAATAACTATTAACATCCACCACAAATGGATTTTATATTATGGTTAATTTGCTTCATTTTTAGTTTTGGTATTATGTTTTGGTTATGGTGTTACGGTTTTGGTTTTGGTATTATAAATAATTGATTGTCGATACCGTACTAGTATCGATATCAAGTTTAATGGATATATTTTTTTTAAAAAAAAGAAAAAAGTGGTACCAAAACAAATACCATACATGAAGTATCCGTACTCGTATTCGTATCATAATTCGGGTACGGGTGTGATACTCAGATTTATTGCTTTTGCGTTTTGGTATATGTACTTTTAAATATAGATATGGTTGCGATCCAATCTCATCCCTAGAACAAACATCTATGAATATGAACATCCTTAATAATGAAGCTTACTGTTATGAAATGGAAGATATTTTGAAACACTTTACTATCTATTTAACAATAATGTGTTAGGTATAGTAATAGCTAGTAATCTAACCTTTTATTAGAAACAACTTAGTAGTTTTCATGCATCAAAAACACAATTTAAAATTATTTTCGAGCATTTGGGGATTAGTTATGTTTTATAAATCTTTTATATTATCTTTAAAGCATAGTAAGTAGCTAGACACAAACAAAAGTATTATTAAAAAATGTATATGAAACCAAACTATATAAATAAAAGGTATTATTAAAGCATATATGAAAGTATGAAACCAAACAACATGTCCGGATTATACTGGTTTGATAGCCTTTGAACGTACCTTTATCTATTTTCTTAATTATATGGATAATAATTAATGCATTAACATATGATTAAAACTAAATTATTCAATGATAATCTTATTTGTTTAAACTAAATGATTCAAAAGTTAAAAGACACCTGGAAGGTTATGAGACCACCCGTAGTGGTGACGGTATCCAAGCGTTTTCCTTCATAACGCCGGGAACACCGTCCCCTAGGCGTTTTGAGGGTGGCGTTTTCTACAAAACGCGAAGGTGGCACGAATTTTGATAAAATTGTGTGTGGGGAGAGGAGGGAGAATGGAATAAATGTAATTATTGTAAGAGAGTTATGCTGTTTTGCCCACTACACCACTTTTTGCAAAACTCTCAATTAATGGGCCATATGACGCAAAATACCTAAAGGTGAGCGTTTTGACTACACATGGTCTGAGTGTAATTAAGGAATGGATGATAATAATAATATCTTATGCGGACAAAAATGAGGAGAAGGAGCTCACTCAACATCACCCCGTCTCCTTTACTTCACTAGCGCCTGTCACCGAGTCCTCCCCGTTCTTTTTGCCCGATCCCCTTTTTTCTTTTTGTTATTTTTGATTTTTAAATAATATAAATAAATTAAATGGTGAAAAATTACAAATGATAGTATAACATAAGTTTTTTTTTTTTTGAAATAATAGTAACATAAGATACATTAATATAAAACGATTACAATAAAGTGGCAGGCAAATGGGCAACAAGCTGCGCTGCAACCCCCTTTTGAATAGCAAAGGCAATCCTGCTAAAAACGAAGCTTTAGGACCTTGAAGCTGAAGAGGTTCCGTGTACGACGCGCTGAACCCTACTCAAAAATTTCACAGCCTCTGGAGCCAGAAAACCAAATGAATCAAAGGCAAATGGTAAAAAAACATGTTGATTATCTAAACAAGCTTTCTCGTATTTAACAATTTTGCGCGATTCAGCCTTCAACACAAGTTGAATGATATGGTTAAGTGATGAGTAAAAAGTGATGTGACGTTAATATGGCGAATAATGAGAGTGGAGTATACCTCATGGTGAATTTATTGTGTACAATTCTAGTGCAAAACTATGTTTTATAAACTTGTTATATTATTGTTATAATTATCTTCTATAAAAACTAACCATCTAATAATCTAAACGGATAAACATAAGCAAAGTTTACCTTGGAAGCATACTGTGCATCTTTGTTACCGTTACCAGGTCAACCTCACTGGCCTTCATCAATCAAAATTGACTTCAGATCCATCCAAAACCCTTACCAAATTGACCTCCAATTGAATTCCCAACCAATTATTTGATGAAAGGAAGCCAGTGGTTCACCCTGGGACTGGTGTCATCATGGTACGCATCCAACATTGGAGTCTTATTACTCAACAAATACTTACTATCCAACTACGGCTTCCTCACCATGTGCCACATGACCGCCTGCTCAGTTACATCGCCATTGTCTGGCTTAAGACCGTCCCCTTGCAGATGCTTAGGTCTAGGCTTCAGTTCCTTAAGAACTCCGCTCTCAGCCTGGTCTTTTGCGCGTCTGTCGTCAGCGGGAATGTCTCGCTGAGGTACTTGCCTGTTTCGTTTACGCAGGCGGTGCGTTCTTCACTGCGGTGTTTGCGTATGTTATGACTATGAAGAAGGAGGCCTGGTTGACCTATGTCACTCTTGTTCCTGTTGTTACTGGTGTTGTTATTGCTAGTGGGGTAAATTATTTGCTATACATGGCACCTGTAGCAGTTGTGATATTGCTTCCCGCAGCATTGATAATGGAAGATAATGTGGTTGGGATAACGATTCTAGGAAAGATGTTAATATTGTTTGGTATTTAATCTTCAATTCCGGTTTAGCTTATCTTGTCAATTTGACAAATTTCTTGGTTACCAAGCACACAAGTGCTTTAACTCTTCAGGTATTTATATATTTATTCTCACATGTTTTTAATTATCATTTGTTTCTAAGTTCATGATATTAACTTTTTGTTGGTGTGAAACTGTGATTACTAGGTTTTGGGAAATGCAAAAGGAGCAGTGGCGGTTGTTATCTCGATTATGATATTTAAGAATCCTGTGTCCGTGACGGGGATACTCGGTTATTTGTTGACGGTGCTGGGGGTGATTTTGTATAGTGAAGCCAAGAAAAGGGCCAAATAATTGAAGTTCGTGTGCATTTTTGTTCATTTTTTTGATTGGACAACGATCTACATTTGTTGTATACCTTAAAAGTGATTATGAATTTACTGTTGTTGTATACGTACCCTTAGAATGTCAATAAACATAAATACCTGATTGTTTCCGCTTGTGTTCTTGGTCATTTCCTAATTTTATATTTCAGAAGAATTTCTGTATGGTGCAAGCTGTTCAGAACTTGTTCGCGTGTGTTTTTGTAGTATTTGTCAATGTAAAAAATAATAATGCTCAAAAGCCTTCTGCAATAAAGGAAGCCTAATCTCGTTTGGGCATATTATGGAACACAAACTATGCATCTTCTATTTTACATGTAACTTTAGAGGCTTCATAACATAATTATGGGAGAAAACAGTGCCCTTGAGGCATTTCATCCTGCATTTGGTATAAGCTGGTCCCCTTTTCCATATGAGTTCAGCAAAAGCGTTAAGCATTTCATCTAAAAAAAGAATTTTGTCTGTCAGACAACCGTGAGACCATGCCTTACCCATCAGATGAGCCAGCAACGATCCTCTACCGAGCCATGGTCAAGACCATGAGACTGTTAATCACGCTCTCGTCACACGGTGCTAGCTCATCAGCCAGACATGGGTTTCTGTCTTCTTAGGAATCAAGAATACAGAAGTACGAGCCTATAGAACAGATCCTGTTCAAGTAAGGTCGTGCCTATTCTCCTCCTCGTGGTCAATATAACCAGCTGCTTGTTTATACCTTGTTCCGATGTGGGATGTCTCCATCTGCACATATTCTAAGCTTAGTACACGTGCTGTGTTTGTTGGTAAGTGAGTTGAGTCGAATCAAGCTCGGGTAAATTAATCAAGATTGAGCTTTAAAATCAAGGCTCCATCAAGCTCAAATCAAGTTTCGAGCTCCATGTTTTATAATTGAGTCAAGCTCAACTGTGGGCATAATAGATAAACATAGATCGGTGTTCATCTTAGAGATTAGAAGTTGGTATGTTTATGTTAACTGAGTTAAACCAACAATTTAAGTATACATTTTATAAACTAAAACTTCTATAAAGTGCCTTTAATTATCTGCAGTTTCATATTAATGCTAAGATATGGCTTATTTTTACATGTTCGTTGCAATACCAAGTCTCTCCAGTTTTATGGTTCTCATGAAGTAATACAACAATCTTGTTCTATATACTAATAGTGATGTTGATAATAACCCAATCGGGCAATCGTAGGTCCAATTTGGAAAAGTATTTGGCATTACCAGCCGATCGATCTAATAAATCAACAATCAATCAACAAAATTGGGCACTTGTTTTACATGGTGATTAGTTCCATAAAGTAACACCATGTGTGGTCAAATATCTCGAACACCCAACATCTCTTTTAAGTAATGTTTGCAACCAGGCCAACTCGGTGGAAACATGCAATAAGGGGTCCTTTGAGGCTGGATCAAGCTCAATCTAGTGATCCTTGCTCTCATCATGTCCTTTAGGGCATCTGAAAAGGTACATTTCGAGCCAAGGTCTCCATACGAATTATTAAATGTTTGATCTCATCTTGTCGTTCACATAGCTTACCAAGTAAATAGAATTTAACCAAGTATTTTAACTTGGTAGTAGTAGTAGTAATAATAAAATTATTTTTAAAGTGATTTGGTGTTTCATGTGATCTAGGTGTTATTCTCGCTTTCATTATTTAGTTTTTGTGGCATCAAGTGATGACGAGAGGCTAAGCGATTAGGTGACGTTCACCAGTTATATCCTTAAACTGAAAGAGACACGAATATGACGTTAGCCTTATATCAGATTTTTCCCCGAATCCCAAGTCTTATCCCTATTCTTTGAATTAGGTAAAGAAAAATAAAAAGAAGAGGTGAATACATTTACATATGGTTTTTTTATCTTGTTCATCCTCTTGTTGTCCAAGTTTCAGTTCCGTAGTGGGACTGGGAGCAATGAAGAAAGAAGTATCATTGATGGCGTCCAAACGCTCTAACGGTAACATCAACAAACATGTAGATAGATGCTCACACCCTGTTTCTATGCATTACGTTGTGGCCAATTATGAAACATGTAGATAGATGCGAGTGTTTATTTGTTTACTTTTCTGATTCTCTAAAGGTAGTTGTCAGTTTTCTGCATATGTTTGTGCACTTTCTTGTTTCTTTGTTTGTCTTAATCGCATACAATTATTGAATATGCAGAAACATGACCTTACTTGTTATGTACAGAATCTGTTCTTAAACAATGACAAAGTCTATTCTTTTGAGAGTAGATTGCCACATTCTGCACATAAGAATATGCATCTGCATATTTAATAACTGTATGTGTGCATAGATATATGAAGGAAAACTAACAATTATCTTCTCAACACTGATTATAATGGAACAGGAATAACTTAACAACTACCTTGACAGGATAATGAAAGTTTACAGTTAAGCCTTGCATCTATCTACATTTTTCATAATTTTCACTGTTGTACACAAACATATTGATTTTCTTTCTTTTTGTGCCACTATTAAATGCATAGAAATGGTGTGTGTGGTGTATATAGGCTGTTTTTTTGACAATTACCCAAAAAACTTTAGGCAACTTTTGACTCATTAAAATAAAATTTTAGTTTGCTAGTTTGACCCATTGGAGAGATAACATAATAACCCAAATTGACCATTCATAAGTAATGTGCCAAAGTTAATTTTGGGTTTATTTCTTAAGTAATGTGTTTTTTCTTCTGTAGGTACTCTCCAAATTATGTCGCCAACCAATTGTTGTTTATATACCTGAGCATGAGGTATTAATCATTGTTATAAAGATTCTTTGACTAGAGGTGGCAAAATGGGCTGGTCAGATAACGGGCTAAAACATGTTTGGGTCAGATATGCTTTTTATGGCAACTGATTTGTTATGTTGAAAAATGTTCTGTACTTGCAGCATACAAGAGGTGGTTACGGGTCTGGTTTCATACCCATTGCTGAATATGGAGCGGATTTTGGGAAGGATTTCAAACAAGGAAAAGCTAAGAAAGCTGTGAAGCTTTTGTACAGTGGAAGTAATCATTATGATCTGCTTGTATAATTCTAGTATGTTTAATATTAGTTCAAAAGTGAACTTTGGGATGTTTAGAAGCTTTTGTACAGTGGAAGTAATCATTAGAAGCGGAATAACAACTTAAGAAGGGTATTTCTGACATTTTATTGGAAGTTATTGTTGACTCGGATTGTTGTTTTGTTGCTATGAGTTATGTAACAAGTGAAAGATATGAAACTACTGGATGTAGAAGCTATATTGCTTATCATCATGGTCATATGGTTGACTATTCATGTCAAATGTACCAACTTTCGACTGTGAACAGTGAAATTGATATGACGCCTTCATATATTAAGAGACATCAAACATATACATCCAATCACAATGAAATTATGACAAGGAAAATGAAAGATATAAGAATCAATGCTCGACTTGAAAATTTACCAGTTTTTACATGATAACACGTTTCGTTTTCAGGCAATCAAATAATAACCAACAGTTTTTCTGTTTTTGGATTGTCATACTATATAAACAAGAGAGGTTTCAGTTTAAATAATTTTCTGTTTGTTTTTTGAAATTGTTACTATAAAAATGGAAATAGATTTGTGAAAAAGCCAAAGAGGACAGGCTTATAATAAGGTTTAGTTCTATATCCCACATCGGTGCAAGGAGGAAACAAGAAGCTGGTTATAATGACCACGAGGAGGGAAAGTGGCACGACCTACTTGAACAGGATCTGTTCTATAGGCTCGTACTTCTGTATTCTTGATTTCTAAGAAGACAGAAACCCATGTCTGATTGATGAGCTAGCACCGTGTGACCAGAGCGTGATTAACATGAGTTTCATGGTCTTGACCATGGCTCGGCTGAGGATCGTTGCTGGCCCATCTGATGCGTCTTGGCATGGTCTCACGGTTGTCTGACAGACATATTCTTTTGTTTTTTTAACAAAGTATCAAAAGGTAAATGCTTTTGCAGAGCTTATGTGGAAAACGTGCACAGCTTATATACCAGGGAACTTGGCATGGTCACACGGTTATCCGACAAACAACTTAATCTTTTTGATAACTGTTACGGAGCCAGAAATTTGGTGTAATTGTGCCAGAAATTTGGTGATTTAGCTTAAATTTTATGCTAAAAGTATTATATATATGCATACCAAATGATGGATGAAATGCCTGGGTTTCTTCCACAATTGTACAAAAAGTAGTGGTTTATATTATCTACCAATACTCAACAAATGTCTGGAAGCAATTAAAAGTATTTATGCATCAGAAATCAGAAATATATGAATGCTAATTATAGAAGAATCGTAGAAGAGAATTCAGCTCAATCACTTCTAGTTCTAATTCCCTAAAATCCAGTCAAAGACTTATCCGATTCACCCACTCGACTAACAGGTCACCACCAGTCAGTCATAAGCCATGAAAACCAACAAAACCGCTCAAGTTATAGAAAGTCTGCCAATTTGACCTGTTAGAAATACATATGGTTCGGTTTACAGTTCAGTTTAAGGTTTGGAACATGAAACCAGCTGTGTAAATCAACACGAAAGACCCAACAAACCATCCAGTCTAGTTTGTCATTTTCTAAAGCTGTAAGCCAGTCAAACCAGACCGTGAACATCCCTACAAGATCCTTCTCGTTACTAATATTTACAATTAAATCCCTGACTCAATTCTAACATATTTGTATCGTAACCATTATGGATGAGAATACTCTTGAAACATGAAAAATACAAACTATTGATGACATTAGCTACCCATTTAAAGTGACCAAAACATGCAAATCCAAGATCATATCAAAACTAACAAGTTACAAAACCGTCACAAAAGGTCGAAAACGGAATATCAACAATATTAATCTTGGCCATTTCCAAAACCGTCACACTTGTCTTGCTGCCATCCATACCCCATTCCAACATGACTCGGATCACCACCATGGAAACCACCAAATGCCATAGGCTGAGGCGGTGGTTGCGTTGGGTTTGCCACCTGTGATGGTAGACCTCCTTGAAAGAAACCACCTTGATTCATAACCATAGACGGGTCAAACGGTTGACCATTCGGTCCAACATTCCAAGGCTGAGGATAACCCAACAAAGACCCTTGTTCCACACCCGCTTCGGGAGCCTGTTGACCAATGTAAACCGGTTGACCAAACGAACCAGGACCCATCACACTCGGGTTCACTGGTACTACAAAACCCGGCGGCTGAAGTGCAGTCACTGGGTATTCAAAACTCGGTTGCTGAACATGCAACGGGTTTGATCCATCAAAACCATGAGGCGGGTTAGGATTGGGGTTAACTGGTGGCTGTATGAGTGGTCTAACTGGGGGTTGGGGTTGGGACCGATCACCATCTTGGGCTGGTTTTGGAGTCGGGGCTTGAACCGTTGACTCAGAAGTTGTCGGTTTCTTAGTGCTTGCGACTTCAGACTCATTTGCATCTTTTTGAGGATTTGAAGTTACAAGATCTGCATGAACCATGTGCACATGGGCCTCAAAATCAGTTTTTTTCAAAAACGATTTTAAACAATGTGGAGCTGCACAAATGAAGATTCCTTCCATCATTTTAATCGTCTGAATCTTCTGAATACGCTCATCACACCTGTGTAAATATAATAAAACACGGGTCAATTATTATTTTAACTGTGAATGAACAATGAAGTTGTTTAAAAACAGTAATTTTAGTCTTACAAATAGCATAAAGAGTCACTCCTAGCACAATCCAGACAATACACATGCTCACAAGGCATCTGCAATAACCAGAAAGTTTTTTGTGAAAATCAAGATAATTAATATTCTATATAAGACTGTGTTATTAAAAACTTAATGATATAGAAACACAATACACGGCCCTAATCATATAACAGAAGTCAAAACGGATAATCTTTCATTACAGGTACATGTACCAAACACTTTCAATTATTTTACCTTTTTATTGATAATTGTGGGTTAAAAATAATTACAAAAGTAAAGCAAACTGAACAACATATAAACGAACTTTACACTTTTCTTTTAGATTTTCGCAACCAATTTAAAATTAGGCGTGAAATACAAACCAATTTATAATCTATTACTGATTCCAGCAGTCAGCCTCAATTTACAATTTTACCCGTATGCTGCCTGATGTTACACTGGTTGCTGCATTCCAGCCACCACATCAGACGCCATATACGCAAAAAAAAAAAAAACGCTTATTTAAAAAAATGTTAAAACAAATGTATTTACAAATTTTAATTTAAAGCAATAGTCAATGTCGCATTAGATGCTACTTGCCATATAGATATACACTAAAAGGTTCATGTTTCCGTTTTTACCAATTTGATAGATCAGAACATGGAATTTGTTGTTTAACATTTATAACTTATTATTGCTCTTTTTAGGAATATAGAATTATATTCATAAACAATCCTTATCATCGCTAAGCATTTAACACAAAACTATGGTGTGAAAAACGAATTATTTTATTTAAAACCGTCAAAACCGAACCATCAAATAGTAAAACCATGAACAATCACCAACAACAATACCTAATACAATACAAGAAGTTAAATAAGCCAAACAAATATAGTAACTACATACCAAACGTCCATAAACCGCAACAGGAAAATCACACTGAACGCAGAAATGGACGCGTTCACCAAGCGGTCGGCGGGACCTACGGCCCAATGTCTTGACGAGAGTAACACCGTTGGCGGAACCTAGGCTTTTGGCCACGGGAAGCTCCGCGAGAACGAGGTGGTCAGGACAGGCAACGGTGACAGTCTCCCCTGATAGCAGCTTTGCTCCACCAGCACCAGCAGCAGCAGCGGCACCAGTTTCTGAGGGTGCAGCCTTGTTGCTAAGCCTAATTTGAAGCATCTTTACAGTTCTGAATAATAATTGAGATTAACATAACAGCATTGAAATTAACATCAATTGATTGAGTACAAGTAACGTGTAGAAGAAGGAGGATTGGTGATTTATGTGAAACCCTAAGTTAATTAGGAAAAAGAACAAAACCCTAGTAAGAAGAGTAGATTGATTTGATATGTGTGAGATCAAATTAATAATATTATATTAATGTGAGACTGAATGATAAGATAAAAGATAGAGCCAACGGAGATTTACCGGTTGAAGACGACGATCAATTTATTTTATTTTTCGACACGGAGACGACAACGGACGAACGAGAGTGTTGCTTCAGCCCTCATTTTATTTGCTATTTATACCCAACTTATTATTATGATTTTTTTATTTAATTTATTTTGGAAACAATGATTTCCTTTTGTGTTAGGCCATAGCACGCCTTGAATTTGGAAGACTTAAGTTGCCTCATACTGGCTAGATGATTCTCTTTCACCGGGCTCATGCTGTCTTTTAGGGTTTAGCTTGGGCATTCTTTAAGAAAACCATACCGTTGATTGACACTTGACAGTCTTACCACAAAAAAAATCTGGCACAACACACGGTGAGACAAACCTAGATGAAATCGGGTTTCAAACTGATAAGCTCAGGGGCGGACCCACATAGGTCCGATCGGGGTCCCGGGACACCGATGTTTTTTAAAAATTACTTAGAGACGGTATATTAAATTTTGTAAGGACCCCATAAAAATTAATACTTTGAACCCATACTATTAGGATTGAACTGGTACAGTGGAAAGTCCGTTGTTTTACTTGTGAGAGGTTGTAGGTTCAAGCCCCACCATACTCCTTTTTTGTTGTTTTTTTAATATCCTAGTCTTAGTTATTCAGTTAGGGTATTTGTGCTTTTTGTTAGTTTCTCTCATATAGTCATTATCACCATGCAACATATATAATGTTAACATGGATTTTGCATATTCTTTTATTATTTACCTTGTGTATGTATATTATAATTAATCATTTATTTGTGTTAGAGTTATTTTTTCATGTTTTGGTCAATTATGTAAGACCATATATATAGATTACGTTCATGTTTTTCGGGTATGAATTAAAAGTGTATGTTTCATCTAGTTTCTAATTTAGATTCTTTCTACTTACTCGTTTCCAATGACACCATAGTTCCGTGTTTTATTATGTTCCTCGCCTCGACCCGACCCGAATAACAACCGACCCGAAAAATTTTATAAACCGAAAAAATTGGGACCCCATTGACAAAAAATCCTGGGTCCGCCACTGGATAAGCTTTGAGGATTATTATTATTATTATTATTTTAAATTAATGTTTATTTTAGAAACGACGATTTTCCTGTGTGTTAGACCATCGCAATCCTTAAATTTGGAGAGCTCTATTGCATCACTCTGGTTAGACAATTTTGTCTTAACCGGGTTCACACTGGCTTTCAAAATTTAGCTTAAGCATTCCCTAGGGAAACAATAGCGCCAACTGCCACTTGACAGTCTTGTCACTATAAGAGCATAAATCTCTAACATAGTAACATAACACACGATGATACAAAACCTATATGAACTCAAGGTTCAAACTGACCAGCTTTAGAAATTACGATGATTATTTGCTTTTATTGTTCTTTTTGTTTTTCAACACTATATATTATTTTCTATATAATTTTTTTTGTTAGGCTAACAATTTCATTTTTTGAGACTGAAAAACACTAATCAAAACTAACATTTAGGGCAACGAGCTTTTGATGAAATAGTAAGGAAGAAACTTGGTGTTTTATGTGACTCATATTCGACTCATACCCTGTCATTTAGTTTTGGCGACACCTGATGGGAAACTAGGAAAGTATGTGACACTCACTAATTGAATCATTTAACTAAACGAATTTTACATCATTGCACTGTCGTGTACGAGCCAGTGTTCATGGTTGTTTGTCAAGGGTTGTCCCCAGATCAAAAGGAGAGTGTATCTAGATATGGTAAATTTAACCAGCAACACATTTAAATAATTCGTTGGCCGTTAAAAACACACTAATATTTACATTTACATAAATCGTATATTGTTTATACAGTTATTTAAATAAGCATGATTTGATGTGTTTGAATATTGTAATAAACTAGTATTAAGCCCCGCCGTAGTGCGGCGGGGGCATAAAACCATTAAACAAGTAACCTTGAAACATTTATCAAACCCGTGTGTTGAAATGGGGCGTTGAACCTGTGCTTTGTGGCGGGATTGTTAAACCAAACAAAAAGTGGACATAAAAACGTTCATTCACAGCCGTCTATTGTGGCGTGTTAACACACAGAAAATAGACTGAAACATAAAACATAGAAAAGAATAACTAAGTCGCCTTATGACCGAACAATTGAACGGGAAAGATAGACATAAAAACGTTGAACAACACACGCGCTTTGTAACATGTTGACTTGTAAAATTTAGACTAAAACGTTAAATAAAAATTTTGTAAAAGATAAAGAGTACTTTGGTTAAAAACGAAACATATTTTGCGACAAAATTGTAAAAAATGAAATGTGTAGTGACTAAAGATAAAATATGAAAATTATAGGATAAAAAGTAAAAAAGAAAAAATTGAAAAAAAAGTCTAATACACAATGTACAACTCATGAGAAAATTTGCAAATTGTATATGTATAAATTAGTTGTATCTTACGTGTATGATCAAACAGATCAACAAATGTTGATAATACATACATAAAATGAGTCGTGTATGATCACCAAATATTTTAAGAACAACACAAATTACATTTTACGCTTGCCATCCGTTGTTTTCACATTTACAAATTATCAATTTTACTTTATATTGTAAGTTGATATCACGTGTAATCTTTCTCGCATTATCAAAATCATATGAATACAATCTACCCAATCTGTCCATCTGACCAGTCAGCATTAGCCCAAACATCTTGTAATCACAGAGGAAGGACCAGACCGAATGTTGTTTCCCTCGACAAAGAAGTGGCTGTACCAAGCCATGCCGTAACCGAGCACAGGGGCGAACCACCAGTTGAAGAGAAGCGCGTAAAGGAAGCAGACAAGGCTAGAAAGCAAAATGCCACCTGCGAGTGGCGGGTTTGGAGTGACGCTGGGCCATGTAAAAGGGCCAGAACTCTTCCATGTTCCTGAAATTCATCTTCAAAACCCAGATCGGGAATTCTGTTTCTTAGGGTTTGTGGGTTGACTTTGGTTTTGAGATAATAATAATAATAATAATAATAATAATAATAATAATAATAATAATAATAATAATAATAATAAGGGGGATTTTCAGTGAAGAAGAAAACTAGGAGGAGGAGGAGGAGAAGTGTCTAGTGATTATCGAATCTCGGTGTGAGTAATAAGTGTTTGGTCATTCGTCCAATTGAAACAAACCTCAAATTTCTGCAGCTGTCAATTATTGGTGGTGGGAGTTTGGGGGGATAGACTTATTATTGTTTGTCATGATATATCATCCTACGGCGGAGAAAATATCCGAACCGAAATTAACTATAATTGAATTAAACTAATGCTTATAGCCGGTGTTGTAAAAATTGTTAATCAGACGGTAGGGTATGGATTAACGAGTAATTGATGTTAATTAAGATTAATCGGATTGAACTTTAATATATAGTTTTCAGTTTTATATATACACCAACACATTTTTATATTTAATTTTTAGTATAAATATAAAAAATCGTTTGGATGATTCTATGAAATATAAAATGAAACAGGATTTTTAGTGTTATACATACACTAACACATTTTGGGGGGAAATTAGCTGAAATCTCTTTGAAAACCACTGATTTTTGCTGAAATCTCGCAAAAACCTCAGACTTTGTCCGGAATCTCGCCTGAAACAACCGATTTTGGCCCGTACCTTATAAAAAACGATTAAATCCGATTAAACTTGATTTTGGTCGGATTTGATCATTGGCCGATTAGCCCAAAATTAACCAGTGAAGTGGGAACTAGCGATTAAGCAGCGCATAGTCGAGATTTTTTGCAACACTGGTTATAGTTAAGTGAATATTATTAGCGAACTGTTTGGTTATGTTCGTGTTCGTTTATTTAACTTTAACCAAACACGAACATAGACACATAACCAAACATTTTTTTGGCTTCATTTTCATTCATTTAGAGAATGGGGAAATGTAAACAAACTCAAACGAACATAAACAAACTTAAATGGACATATCAGAACAAACAAAAATGAACACAAATATATATGACTGCCCAAAAATAAATGAATATGAGTTAACATCAATGAATACGAAGAAACAAGTCTAATGCATTACAATTCATCCACACGTATGTAATGTTTATATTTATATGAATATAACTTCTTATACATTGATTTAGTTTACTGGAGTTTTCTTTATATTTTTTTGGGAATTGTTTTTTATAATTTATCTATGTTGTAACATCAAGCTGTTTAAATTCTGTTTTCATCTTTATTTTCATATTTCAAGTACAAGTTATCATATCATCACACTATTATAATCCTTAGTGAATTATTCGTCAAACACTAACTAAAACTAGCCTAATTACTTTATATAGGGCTTACACGTTAGTACATTCACACAATTAACCAACATCTTAATCTTTCAACCCACAAAATTCAATGTGAGTTTACATACCCCTTTTTTATCTTTTACACATTTTGGGGGTAGCATGTATACCTTATTTACATTACTTATGTTTTTGACCACATCTATTCAAACACAATTCAATTTATGTTAATGTGGGACAATTACATGACATATGACAATGTTCTGTGTGCTTAAGTGTTTATTTTATGTTTGGTGGTTTTTATGTCATCCTCATCTGTTCTCATCTAGTTTGATCATACATTTACCCAAGTACATTGATGTTTTATCTATAAGAACGTGTTACATTTTCATAAGAATTGTAATGCGTACCATTTACATATGAATTGTGATTTACCTATATATATATATATATATGATGAGTATCATTACAGAACTGTTAAATTATTTAAGAACTTGAAGGAACCATTGAAACCTAACGTTTTTTATAAACTTTTTGTATGTTAATGTTATTTGAGTGTAGTTTCATCATTTTGTATATCTATATTTATAATTACAATTTTGAAAATTAGTTTTTATACATATCTATGTTTTATTTTACACCTATGTAATTTGGTAGTACATAAATTTTACACATATGTAAACTTGTGATTAAGATATGTAATCAAAATTTTTTATATAAAATATGATAAAACTACTCTTAAATAATGCTAGTATATAAAAAAATTAAAAAAATGTTTGATTGTTTAGAGTTCCTAACAGTTCTTAACTTTTTTGGAGTTCTTAAATGATACCAACCCTATATATATGTATATATATATATAACTTATGTATTCTCACCAATATTCGTGTTGACAAACCTTATTTTTATACATGCTACATGTATAGTTACTTCAATATACAAAATTATGATGTATTTGTTTCGATTACTGAATTTGTGTACTTGTTTTAATGTTAATGAAATTAAATTATGATCGTCGCTTTAATTAGTGTCTTTTAAGTTACTATCCAATCAATACATTAAGCCCCAACATGTTTCGCGGTCTTAATGGGGGGCGTGACAGATAACTAATCCTGATTCATATTCTTAGCCAGACATACAGATTATGACCAAACTCCAATAAGAACTGGATAAAAGAAAAAAAAAATAAATCGATATATCTTATTTAAAACAAATTGATTTTTAATGTAAATGTTTAGGAAAACTTACATTTCATCAATTGGGATAAGTATATGTGCTTTCTCAAAAATATTTTTACCACTCCACCAGCTTCTTAAGATGTTGAATGGTTCTTCATTAAACATTGTCTGATATAGTTGTTTTCAGCTTACTGTAAAAAAGTGCATCGAAGAAGTAATAGCCACTTATCGCTCAATTTCTTAGAGTTGCCCCCGCTATCCCTTGCTCAACGTGATATTGATGCCCTTGCTCCTAGAAAATGGTTGATAGATAATGCTATATGCTTTTACATTAGTAAGTGTTTAATTGTTTACAAATTCCATCAGTAATAAACTTTATATTAATTCTGAAATATAATCTAATCAACTCTTTTCATGGCATTGAGTTGAATCGTATAGCAAAGTATTGGTTTTTAATTATAATCACATTATATATGCTTTTGGCCAGATATTTATGGCGGGGGCAACTCCAACAAATTGAGCGATAAGTGACTATTACTTCTTCGACCCATTTTTATACAATAAGCTAAAAACAACTATACCAGACAATGGTTAATGAAAAACCATTCAACATTTGAAATGCAAGTTTTCCTAAGATATTTACATTAAAAAAATATGTTGAAAATAAAATAAGATATATCGATTTATTTTTTACTTTTATCCAATTCTCATTGGAGTTTGGTCATAATTTGTATGTATGATGTGGACTTGACTTATATCTTTTTATTCAGTAGACACATATTGAAAAGTTAGAGTTTGATTTGAGACAAGATATCCAGAAGGTATCTTATTTTTCTCATTATGCATATATATATATGCATAATATGTTATACGAATGATAATATGTTATTACCATCATAAAAAGTGATAATTTGTCTAAACCCTAAACACAAGAAACAAGAGACAATTTTCATCATCATCATCGTACTCAGTATATCCCACCAATAGCAAAGCTATGGTAGGGTCTGAGGAGGGTAAGATGTAGGCAGCCTTACCTCTACCCCATAGGGATAGAGAGGCTGCTTCCGGTGAGACCCCCGGCTCGATAGTAGTTTTGCATCAAGCCTTGGACATAAGGCACATAGCACTCAATCATCGGGACACCAACTGATCGGTGCATGTACCCTTATCTTTCAGCTATCAACGCCACTACATGATGCCTGATTAACCGTCCGTCACTTTTAACGTTATTTTCACGAGATTAGTAAAATAACGTCAAAATTAGTGCTATTTCACTTTTGCCCACCCGAGAGTTCACACATATATACATCATATGTGTGCACCGCAAGCAGGGCTAAAACAAGAGACAATTTTAATGTTTGTTATATGTGATCAAACGAAAGTAAATTTTGTCTCTTGTATCTTGTGTTGGGATAACATAATCTGATGTGGATTTGATTTATATCTTTTTTTTTTCCTTCGACACCTATTGAAAAGTTAGAGTCTATTTTGAGGCTAGTTAATCAGAATGTATCTAATTTTTTCGTTATGTATATATATATATGTATGTATGTATGTATAAATTTATGTTATCGGAATCCTGTTTTGACGCATTCAGAATTAGAATAAAGTTGAGTCGAGCCATTCAGAAGCATATTGATGTTTTAAACAATATAGTTATTATTTATCTACTTTTTTATTGGTCTTTAAAGGTGGCTAGTTTGAGACAAAGGTTCTTCTATGGTGATAAGTTAGAGGTTGTTCCTGCTTTATAATTTTCCTCAAATGCACAAAATACCTGAAACACTATAAAGAAGAACAAAACCCTTGATGCTCACAAAGTAATGGACAAATGGTTATAGACCCTTCCAATTTAGAAAAAAAATTACGCTTTCTTTTATTACTAACAATGTATTTGTTGAAAGATCATTTATTTACATAGAGTAAAACTAAATAGCCAACCAATCAAGGTCCTATAAAATTTGAAAAGGATTAGCTGATCTGGGTATTAAAAACGTTGATCTGAGGAAAGACTCCATATTCCATAGTCTTTCATCAGTTACCAAAGGTAGAGAATCTTTCGACGCGTTAATAACAACGTTATGCAAATGCTATGATAAGAACAGAAAGAGTTTTCAGCTAAACGAGAAATTTTTCCAGTTTTTGCACCAAAGAGGTGGCAGATATCATTGGCATGGAAGATAGAGGCATAAGCTTTCAAGAGTATGAAAATCAAACCAAGAAATTTTCAAAATTTCCTTCATTTTTTAAGGATTCAAGCACAAAGGGATCAATCATTACCAATAAAGAGATGAAGGGAAAATTGCCAGCAATGACTGTGGAAAATGATGATGCCAACATTACTTTAGAAGACTCATGACCTTCTATTTGATCGAAGAAGTGCTTATATGCAACGGAAACAACAAGGTCTAAGGTAGCCTATGGTGGATGATATCAAATCTTGACGCGTGTAAAAGCGTCAACCGGGCAAAGGAAACCGAGGACCACCTGCATAAGTCTATGAAGGATGCCCAAGAATGGTTTGAGAAAATTGAACATGTTCAACTCCTTTTCATTGGAGCTACTCTTGTTTTGGAGGTATGGTCTACAATATTGACTGAACTATTCTCGTCATTTTATATGTGTGTGTGTATCTTCAACTCCTTTACATGTGTGTGTGTGTGTAAAGGAGTTGATGATACACACACACACACATGTAAAATGACGAGAATAGCTCAGTAGATATTGTAGGTCATACCTCCAAAACAAGAGTAGCTCCAATGAAAAGGAGTTGAACATGTTCAATTTTTCTCAAACTATTCTTGGGCATCCTTCATAGAATTATGCAGGTGGTCCTCGGTTTCCTTTGCCCGGTTGACGCTTTCACACGCGACAAGATTTAATACCATCCACCATAGACTACATTGGACGTTGTTGTTTCGGTTGCATATAAGCACTTCTTCGATTAGATAGAAGGTCAAGAGCCTTCTAAAATCATGTTTGGCATCATCATATTCCACAGTCATTGCTGGCAATTTTCCTCTCATCTCTTTAGTGGTAATGATTAATCCCTTTGTGCTTGAATCCTTAAAAAATGAAGGAAATTTTGAAAATTTCTTGGTTTGATTTTCATACTCTTGAAAGCTTATGCCTCTATCTTCCATGCCAATGATATCCGTCACCTCTTTGGTGCAAAAAACTGGAAAATATTTCTCGTTTAGCTGAAAACCCTTTCTATTCTTATCATAACATTTGCATAACATCATTATTAACGCGGCCTCTGCCTTTGGTAACTGATGAAAGACTATGGAATATGGAATCTTTCATCAGATCAACGTTTTTAATACCCAAATCAGCTAATCTTTTTCAAATTTTATAGGATCTTGATCGGTTGGCTATTTGGTTTTACTCTCTGTAAATAAATGACCTTTCAATAAATACATTGTTAGTAATAAAAGAAAACATAAAATTTTTTCTAGATTGGAAGGGTATATAACCATTAGTCCATTACCTTGTGAGCTTCAAGGGTTTTGTTCTCCTTTATAGTGTTCCAGGTATTTTGTGCATTGGAGGAAAATTTTAAAGCAGGAATAACCTCTAACTTATTACCATGGAAGAACCTTTGTCTCAAACTAGCCACGTTTAAAGACCAATAAAAAAGTAGATAAATAGTAACTATATTGTTTACAACATCAAAATGCTTCTGAATGGCTTGACTGAACTTTATACTCATCCTGAATGCTTCAAAAACATGATCCTGATAACATAAATTTATGCGCATATATATATAATGTAAAAAATTAGATACATTCTGGATATCTAGCCTCAAAACAGAGTCTAAAGAAAAAAAAAGATATAAATCAACTCCACATCAGATTATGCTACCCCAACACAAGATACAAGAGACAAAATTTACCTTCGTTTGATCATGTATAACAAACATTAAAGTTGTCTTATGTGGTTTAAATAACCGCAACATATCCTGAACAACAACAACAAAAACATTAACAGACGGGAGATGAGAAATGGATAAATTATATATAAATACAAACGAAATATGAGAAATGGATAAATTTTATATAACAAACGAAAGATGAGAAATGGATAACTTTTATTACATATAATACCTGGAAAACTGTTTTCAGAAGCGGTTCATTTGCAGCCTGCTCACGCCAAATATCATGATGCCACCTGTATAACATAAACTTATTAGAAACACAACTTGTTTCCTTTTTACCATTGTATGTAACATACGTCAAGTTTCAGTGCAATTGTATGCAACATTTTGGTGCAACTTACCATAAAAATTCAGAATTAACAACATATCATCTGAAACTTACATGTTTATAATTCAAAAAATGCACTTTGTTTCTCAAATGTAGTATCATCATGGAAAAATTATAAAATATTATTAAATATGAGCAAACAATGAGATAACAATAGAAACAATATTAAACATTTTAACCTCCTCGCTCTCTTCTATCGGTACCCTTAAGATCCATTACAATGGTTAAAGGCTCAGCATCATCAGCACAACGATGACATCCATATACTTTTGGTAGTCTGAGACCTGATAGAGAAACAAAATTTAAGCAAATTTCAAGATAAGTAACATAAAAGCAGGTTTCGCATACGTATTTCCATAAACAGTCACTTGTCCTTTGAAGAAACGAAAATGTGGAGGCCCTTGTAATTCAACCATATATGTAGGGAGCATAAGTTTGAAGTATGTTTTTGTAGAGATGAGCCATTTCTAGTCAAACTTTGTGCACACAAGACACCGTGAGTTAACCTACTTGATGTCAGAGAGATGGAGAAGAATACAAAACTATGTGTGAAAGAAGACTCTTGAGAATTATGATGTTTTGTGAAAATAATATAAGAATGCTAAGATGAAACGTATAGTGAATCAATAAAACTGTGTATTAGGTAAAACTAATAATGCATTAATTTTCATATAAACATTAAAGTTTATAAGTAGCTGTTATGAGAACATGTTCCATTTATTTCCATTTATTAAGACATCTGCTTTCATGGTGTTTGTTGTTTGATGTTTGAGTGTAATTGTTTTGCGCTCTAACTTCTGGTTTATTAGCTGTTTCAAAATAATAATAATAACCGGAGTGTTTGGGATTGCTTATTTTTAGCAACTTATGACTTTTTAACTTTTGAAAAAATTAAAAAGTATTTGGTATTTTGTGTTATTATGAAGGGATAAATTAATAAGTTATAAAGAGATAAAATAAGGAATCTCAAACACCCCAAATGTAACAAATTTTTGTTAAAATGATATAAATAAAACATATACGAGTGCTACAATTTGATTCATTACGGCACCTTGTCTAAGATGGGACGTGCAATGTAGATGATTTCTTTTTTAATGTTTCTTATAGTAAAATTTTATTTTCGAAAAACGCATGGTACGTTATTACACAACAAAAAAAATATAAAGTTTACATAGTCACAAATCTCCATATCTAATTTTCTTTGTAAATGAAAAATAAAGAAAACAACTTAAAGAACGTTATATTGAATTATGACTAAAATTTCGGGTTATGTTAAAATACCAAGTAAACAGAAATTGAAAAATATAAGAAATAATTTAGTCCATTGATATTATATTTGAATAATTGAGATTAATTTGTGAATAAAAAATAATGGAAAGAACATATATTAATAGGTTTCTCTATCCTCATGCAATTTACATGTCAATTCTTCCATCATTTAAAACGTTCATAACATTTTCATACAACATTTTTGTTAAAAGAATCACCAAAATAACAAGTGGATTTTTATCTTTATTATGAGTACAAAAATAAAAAAAATATATTAATGGGTTTTTATGCATTATGTTATTGGTTTGTCATTGTGTTTTTCTAAATGAGTTTTCTACATTGTGTTATAGGTTATGGTTATTGTATTTTTCAGTTGTTGCACATATTAAAGATAAAATTTAAAACAAAACGTACGCCATTGTGTCTTTTGTTCGTCATTGTGTTTTTATGCTTATCATTTTGTCCTTCATTTTTTATTGTGTTTTTCTACTCACCATTTGGTTTTAGTCATTGCGTATTATGTAATTACAGGTGTGTTTTAATTTTTAGATAATTGTGTAATATGTATTTATCATTGTGTTTATGTTTTATATTATGTGTAATATGCATTAATCATTGTGTTTTATACTTTTATGTATTGGATATAGTTGTTATTTTATCATTATATGTCACACCCCCGACTAGGGCCTAGGAGTGCGACCCATAAGTTGGTATCGTTGTTTGTAAGTAAATCAGAGTTACGTTTGTTTGCGGAAGACTTATAAACTTTAAGGATCGAAAATGTAAATTTATATAGATATTCAAAAGACGGGATTATAACACCCGCTTAAGTTACAAAATATTTATGTGTTTAATATTTACAAACCACCATGTTTATATATTTGGTTACAACAGAAATCTGAGCCATCGGATATATCAAAGCACTTCGTCACTCCAAGTGCTAAACTTGTTCACCTGCAAAATGTAATAAAATACGTCAGCAACGAATGCTGGTGAACACGCTGACGCATAAACATTTTCTTTTACTTAATTACCCCTCGAGGCTACGCCTGCCTCGGCCCAACGTGGCTTAGGAATAATCAAGTCAAATAACGCATTATAAACTAGAGCCTCTACACTAGGTCACCTCACGAACACCGCAGCGTTCGACTTAGTTAAGTACCCGTAAATATACACAACGGTCGTACTCTCTGCAGGAGAGCGTTGTTTGTAAGTAAATCAGAGTTACGTTTGTTTGCGGAAGACTTATAAACTTTAAGGATCGAAAATGTAAATTTATATAGATATTCAAAAGACGGGATTATAACACCCGCTTAAGTTACAAAATATTTATGTGTTTAATATTTACAAACCACCATGTTTATATATTTGGTTACAACAGAAATCCGAGCCATCGGATATATCAAAGCACTTCGTCACTCCAAGTGCTAAACTTGTTCACCTGCAAAATGTAATAAAATACGTCAGCAACGAATGCTGGTGAACACGCTGACGCATAAACATTTTCTTTTACTTAATTACCCCTCGAGGCTACGCCTGCCTCGGCCCAACGTGGCTTAGGAATAATCAAGTCAAATAACGCATTATAAACTAGAGCCTCTACACTAGGTCACCTCACGAACACCGCAGCGTTCGACTTAGTTAAGTACCCGTAAATATACACAACGGTCGTACTCCCTGTAGGAGAGATTCCTACGACCAAGGGTGGTGCGATCATGCCCATACATCGCATATTACCACCTATGTAAGGATCCAGACATATGTATACCACAGCCTGAGGGCTAGGTTCATACCCATAGTTATAACGGTTTTAGGAACTATAGTTCCTTGTAAACAATTTCATATAACAAGTTTGACTCATTTGAAAACCAGTTTAAAAGTTTGGGGGCGTATTCACCTTGTCTCTTTAGGATCGGCTTCACTCACTGTCCAAAGGTCTTTCCCTTACTTTATGTCGAACCTATAGTTACGAGTATAAATGTTTGTTAGTCGGATACACGATCCGGCTTAAGACCTTTAGTCTTATATCTCAATCCTCGATTGAACCTTTAGTTAAATTCTTATTTACTTGAAAACCTCTTGTTTAAAAGTAAATTTATAAACCTTTAGTTTATATTAAAAACCTGACGTTTCTTCTTCTCCAAGAAACGTAATCATTTTCTTTTATTATTTAAGAATACTCATTATTCAATAAATAATAAATTCATAACAAAGAATATATACATATATACTTACACACATATATATGTTTATCATATCATTTCTTTATTATTTTCTTTGTTATGTTTTGCATTTCTTTTTCTTTTATCGAGGTATCGAGTATATCCTCAACTTTAGGCCTAAGCCTTGAATATAATATTAGATTATATTGAATTCGATCTTACGTCTCACCTTAATGGCGTACCGAAATCCTAGGGACTTGAGCAGCACTCCGACGCCGCTTCACTTCTCGATCGTCAAACGATTACACCAACTTCATTACTCGTTGACATGCTTATCGAGATTCATTGCCATGATAACAATACTTTCTTGATGAATGAGGGTGGATGGTGGCACAAACTTAAGGAAACGTTGGTACACAAACAAGAGATTCGAGGCACGCTTATCGATGTAATCGTGGCACGTTTTACGAGGATTTTTAGAGAGAGAGTGATATTTCTAGAGAGAGGTTAGAGAGCAGATTTTGGGATGCTTGGAATGAGATCTCATGATCGCTATTTGTAGACTTGAAATTGGCTCCCATCGCGGTACGCGATGGGTGCCTGGACAGACCTATCGTGTACCGCGATATAGGTCTGTCGAGTCACCTATATAGGCTTGCCACGTGTTGACACGTGGCAGCCGTTGCGACACGTGGCAACACGTGCCAGCAGTGTTGCCACGTGGTGACACGTGATAACACATAGTGTCACCGTGTGCCACGTGGCACACGTGTCACGCATTGTCAGACACCCCATCGCGGTACGCGATGAGAGTCTCTTCTGACCTGTCGTGTACCACGATAGGTCAGGAAAATCAGAATTTACATTTCAGTCCCTCAACTTTGGAATTTGGCAATTTTAGTCCCTAGACTTTGGAAATGTGATACTTTGAACTCGAAATTTTCACGGTGTTACATTATATTTACTTATTAGAATTACACAACGGTATTATTTAACAATCACAATTTTTAGATTTCATCACTTTAAAAAAAAGACAATGATAAGCATAAGTGAAGAAACACGGATCTACTCCCCACTGATGGGTCCTAGATCCGATGAGTCAACAGGGTAGAATACGGTTAATTGCCAATACGATATGAACCCAATTGCCCAAAGTCCAGTGACGTGAACCTGCAAAACAGACACCGTGAGCTCGTTACGGGAAGGACAAGAAGGGGGGTTTTCCCGTAACCACTCTCCGGCGTGAGAATAAGTACAGTTCTGAGAGTAAAAGTACTTAAGTAAATTAAGAGAGTACAGCGGGAGTGAATGAATACCTCATGATGATCGAGAGGGTATTTATAGCCGAAGGGTGTGGGAAGGTGATTGGGCCAGCTGTCCCTTAAGAAGATGCCTGCATAACCGTCTGGACACGTGTCCTTATGTGATAGGTTCAGCTTATACGTTGCATGTGCATGTATAACAACCTGGACACGTGTCTCTTTTCCATTGGTTAATGGAAGAATATTGGACATGTGCACGGTTATAACAGCCTTACCATGTGTCACTAGCTGATTGGCCGAAAGATCACGTATTGCCCAAGAAAGCATCTTGGTAAATCTTCTAGAAGGTAATTGGTTATTGACAGCTGTCCTGGAGCATTTACCTCGTGGTTATTTACGCGGAGGGATATTCCTTCTTGCGGATGACCTTTGAGGGTGCTATGATGCTTCCGCATGTACTGTGAGGTTTGTTTCTTCCTTAAATGATTATGCGGATGGTTTATATGTCCCGCGGGTGCCTTGTGAGGGACTTCTGGTTGACCCGCGGGTAGTCTTTAAAGGTATTTGGGTCTTTTTGGTACCCTACCTCTATAATAAGACACAATAATAAATAGAGAGACACAATGGTGAACATAAGACACAATGATAAACAAAAAGACACAGTGACATAATTTTTTAATTTTTACAAAACAAAGTCATACTTATATTAAAGATAAAAAGCCGCTTGTTATTATACTAAACTTAAAAAAAATGTTGAACGAAAAAGTTATAGACATTTTAAAATTATATGAGAATTGAATGTGTTTTGCATGTGATTAGAGAAAATATGTGTTTTTATTTTATGTTCATGCATTCTCCTTTGGTTCCCACTTGACATATGACAATAAATTATATCTTCTCATTTTTGTTACCTTTATAGAATAACTCAACCACTATCATTCTTTTCGTTTTTGTTACCTTTTATAGAATAATTCAACCTCTAAAATATATTAAAAATATATAGTGAAAACTGAAATAAATTTCTTTACTTTAGGGCTCATATTTTACTTTTTATATATTTTTCTCTTGTGATTGTATATTTTTTTTAATAAAGTATGTTATATAAGTAAGAAATATAAATAAAAAGTCGGATGTGGCAGATTTTGAAAAGTAAAAAAAATAGACAAATACTTATTTTCTTAATTAATTATAGAGTTAGAGATGAAATCAATTTTTTTTTCAGGGTTTTATTTGGTATGTGAATCCACTCTAGAGCATCACTCTTTGACTTATTTATATAGTTTTGTAGCTAAACTTCATCCTTTTTACGTTTTCAAACATACTTTTTTTAACTATAAATTTCTTCTAAACCTTGTCGTTTGTGGGATACCCAATACCTCCCTCTTTTAAACCAAAGAAAATAATTGTCAGCAAACAACGTACGATGCAATATACTTTTATTCTACCAAACATGATAATAAAAATGATATTTCCAAGCCAAAATTATATATTGTTGAGGTTATATGTTTGAACTGTGTACTTATGATGGGTATATCATAGTTATCCAATTTTAAACTTCCAACATTATTACTTTATTAATTTGTATGTTAATTAATTTTAAATTATCGTAGGGCTTAAAAATAACAAACTAATTAGAGCATTTACATTCTCATCACCATCTGCCCATCTGGTACTCTATAATCCAACTAAAAAACATACTTATATTCATCTCTTATTTTAAAAAGCATTTGACATCCTATCTATCATTTTTATGTTTAGCATACTCAAATACTTGTTTTATTATATTTCTCACTTTTTATACACTTACGGTAATTACCTGTACCGATTTTCCAAAATATAGAGATGGGGTTAAGAAATGGTGGATGGAATGCGGTGAGCTTTTAATGACTTTTTTTCTTTTTAAAACTTGATAGTAGAGGAGTTGATAGATGAAATCTGAATATTGCTTATATTGAACATTACATTGAAAGAAATCAGTGTAATGATGATATAGAAAAGAAATCTAAGTTGATAAAGATAGTAAATGAGGAAGATAAAAAGAGTATACCAGAAAGGAAACAATCACCATTGTTGTCTTCAATCTTCATACATTATGCAAACCAAAAGTGAAGGACTACTATATACTACTAAAAGTTTCATTCATTAATAACGGCAAACTATTTTCCAGAATAAATATATCCATGTCACCTATACTTGTGATCAATATGCCTAAACCCTTTTAGATGCATCGAGTTATCGTTGCTCGCCTTGTAAAATCAAACCTCATTGGCAACATTCTCATATATTGCTAGCATCTAGGTTCAACATTTTAACCATATCAATAACTATTAATAAGGAGAGAACTTCTAGATATTATTTAACTACTAAAAGGCGAGGAATGATGTTTCACCTGTAACATGTTGATGAGAAATGTTTGTAGTGTATGTTTAGAAAGTAATTTAAGTTGGAAATCTAATTACAAGTTTACAACAAAACTAGCTTATGTTTACAATATGTTATGTAAGATTAATTATTTGTAGAAGCTTATATATATATATATATATCCACCCAAATTGTATTATCATTAATTAGAAGTTTAACCAAACTAAGTTGGAATTTAATCCTAAGGTTTTTTAGAGAACAATATTTCTCAGTGGCAATCTTCTTGATCAGACTCACAATATGTGTTTATAATTACTAAGTAGTAACTACCTTCCCCTAAAAGTACATATATATTCCTTATCGTTTGACATTAATGTACGTACGTGTTTCTTCATCATTTTTGACAAGTGAAAGAAAGAATCTATATGGGTACTTATTTATGGCAACTACCCAGGAAGGATGCATGACCACATTAGTTTCGGCTCATGTATGCATGCAATTTTGGTAGCAAAAAGAGATCTAGTGCTACTAGCTAAGTGGAGCCTGAAAATTATTTGTATCATTTAATTTGAAACTTCATCATAGGATGCTGCAGAAAAATTCTTCATTAGTGGCAACGCAATCAATAAAACTTTATACTAAACTAGAACAATGGGACATAACGTAATTCAATGAAATTTCAGTTGTCAGTAGTTGACCATTTTAATTTCCTCCTTAAGTTTTGTTGACACTCTAGTAGCAAAGGTGAAATACTTAAATATAGATGAATATATTATTAAGGCTGAGGGGTGTGGGGGGCTTTAATGGGGGCTTTAGTGGGGGCTCCAACCAATAATATTATGACGTGTGGCAGAGAGAGAAACTGGATAAGGGGGTTGTTGGAGCCCCCGTTGGAGCCCTGGCCCCTGGTGTGGAGGGGCTCCAGCGAATTATTATTATTATTTTTTTTATAAATATATTCAAACAACGACATTTTTTTGTGTTAGTTTTGAGAGGATTTTAGGAGGAAAGGTGTATAATTGTGAAATGAAGTATATTTTATAAAGGTATATATTTATAGTTTAAGAAAATATTTTTTTTTTAATTTAATATGAGCTCAACGGCTCTTTTCCGTAAACCTATATAGAAAATATATTTTTTTTTGTTTTTTTCGGCTCCCAACGGTCCAAAATACCTAAAAATGTGTGCTCCTCTCTCTCTTCTCCCGCTAACCAGCTCACGCCTGCATTGTTTTTCGCGTTAGCGCCCCCGTTAGCGCCCTGGTGGTGTGGTGTTAGCGCCTGGGGGCGCGAGCGGAGGGGCTCTAGCGCCCCCGTTGAAGCCCCACACCCCTCAGCCTAATTCTTTAACAAAAGAGGGATGTTAGCAACTCATAAGGTGCACCAAATTAAACAATATATTAACTGCAACTATAATTTAATAACAAATAAGTAGAAATATTAATTAATATAGGAGAACTGTATTATGGTCCAAAAGAAAAAGAACTACCATTAAATCTCTTAAAGGGTTGAAAATCCACACAAATGTTTGCAACTCTCATTTAATTACTTGGAATACAAGTAATGATAAGTTATTATTGAATTTTTGCTTGAAGACTTGGCTTGTTAGACATGCTTACAATAAATTACTTATTTATATATGTGAGAGGTTTAGATGTCATAATCCTTGTATTGTTTATTATATTCAAACATTACATTGAAAACAAATTATTCTTCTAAAGTCAACGATAACTATTTTAGATAAGACTCGTATCAAGATTGTACAAAACATTCGACGCACACCTGTTATTGTATTATTGGTTGTGAAACAAATCAAGTTATAATTTGAACTTGTGGTCTTTGATCATCATGACTAGTTGTAAATATTAATTTGTACAAACCAGGAGTTATTTTACGTTGCATATGACACAATAATCATGAATCAATCTACCCATGATGCTTCCTTCCTCGATCCTCAAATTGCTACTTTGCTTGTTCCAAAGATGGACACCGTAAGCCAACTTCTTTAGCTGATACACCTTGGCTTCAACCCATCTCCGGTGAACATGATTCACCGGTGTGGTAAAAAACCTCTTACACGTGTCCAATCCACAGGATAAAACGCACGTGGTGGCAAAACCGTAAAATTCATCTTCAAGTTTGTAGCCTCTCGTTCCACCACTCGGGACACAAGATATGGTCCATTGTAACCCCATTTGTTACCATCGAAAGTTGATGCAAATTCCTCCATGAATTTGTATAATAACAAATGATTCTTGTCAAAGACCAATACCGCATTGTTCAACCTGGTCCAGTTACCCGATCGTTTAGCACTTTGCGCACCAATCGAGTTGCGCAGCTACTAAAATCTTTCAAAATGACAAAATCCGTATCTATGTAAACACCACTGTACTTGTAAAGAATTGCAAGTCTGATCAAATTTGAGAGGTTTTGTGCAAATGGGATTTTACCAGGATCTCTCTTCCCCTTCTTGATATTATCCAACCAAGATTGAGCCGGGGTGTTCTTGAACAAGAAGTCCAAGTCTGGTGTCATGGCTTGAACATGACACCCGTGGTTGGTCAAGGGTTTCAAGATCTGAAACCCTTGACCAGAATCCATAGTGTTTGATAATATCATTAAACAACTGTTTGGATTCGACTTGAATAGAGAATCTACTGCAATAAATTCTCTATCTCCGAAAACCCTTATGGAGGTTGACATCCATATCATAAAGAACCGAACTTTGCATCTGGCTTTAAAGAATTCATTTGCCTGTTTCTTGAATGTTCGAGTAAAAGTGGTTGACTTTAAAATATCAAATTCTATAACATGATCATCGATGGGTGGAACCAAATGATTGTGATCATCTTGTAACACATGAGTTTGTTGAGCATGTGTAGGTTTTAGGATTGTGTACGAAGTTAACTTTGCATGGTGTTGCTGTACGATGAGGGTTTGGTTGCTTAAAACAAGAGGATGGATAGACGGATTGGATGTTAATGTATGTGTGGTGAAGATGTAGGTGAAGGTGAAGAAAATAGCTCCAACCAAGAGGACGGAGAAGATACGGAGTCCGGCATGGAGCCTCCGATGCACCACCCTTTTCAGGGACGGAACTTTGATCATCATATCGGAGTGGAATATATGTAGGAGACTGATGTGTTGTGGATATATATTCATTCAATCTTTTAAAATATATTTATACTTAGGAGTGGAAGAAACATGTTTTTCTTTGGAACGACAAGAAGTAACATGTAGTTGACGGAATTTGCGAAGTTTAACTTAAGAAAACAAACCCAATGGAATTTGTGAGTAGGCTGTACACGATCAAACCACCTAATTAATAAAAAAGTATGTTCAAACTACTATGTCATACTTCATTATTTCTTTTTATTGATACATGAAACTTAAATATGTGCCACAACATTAGATATGATGTAGCTAAACGGGTCGTATTCATATTTGATACATGTGTTAATTAGTGGGTCTTCTTTAATTTGTTTAACACGATAAGACCTATTTAGCAAGCCCTACTCGTGAGTGTACAATGCCTTAAGTTGAACTTGTAGTGTTTGTAGTTGGTGTGTTTAACCCGACATGAATTCCGTAATGTGAGCTCGGACACGACACAAACAAACAGTAAGACCAACGAGAACTCTTATCAAACAATCATTTTTTTCATATGTATCATAGTAAATTACATATACGGGAATAAAAAAACATATATAAGTCGACTACTTATATGTAATAATCGTTCGATAATAAGTGTGAATAGCGTAATATACATATACGCGACTAGTATTTTTTATGCTATTATCACATATATGTAGACAATAGCTACGCATGTTTTTTTTTCCGTATGTGTAATTTACATATAATCTGGGGTGGGCCCACACACACTCGAACAGGTTTACGGGAACTCACTAGATTTT
Source organism: Bidens hawaiensis (assembly GCF_021521415.1). Taxonomy (NCBI): domain Eukaryota; kingdom Viridiplantae; phylum Streptophyta; class Magnoliopsida; order Asterales; family Asteraceae; genus Bidens; species Bidens hawaiensis. The sequence continues at coordinate 123,815 of NW_027504920.1, forward strand.
AAATTTTTTAGTTTAAGTGTCATTTTAGTACCAGTGGTTTGGTCAACTACGCAACTTTAGTACCTATTCTTTATTTTATGCAAATGGCTACCTTAGTTTCAGAAAACTTGCATTTTTGGTATTTTTTTCTAACCCCGTCTATTTTTTCAGTTAAGTCAGGGATAATTTGGTAACTTCACTTTTAAATGCTTATATCTTCTCAACTCTAAATCTCTAAATCATAACATAAAAATCCAAATCCTAAATCCCCAAAACATTTCTCCATATCATCATATGGTTTGAATTTCTACAATATTTTGGGATTTAAGATTTGGATTTTGATGTTATGATTTGTGGATTTAGGGTTTAGACGATATAAGTGCTAGAAGAGGGCCATTATACTAACTCATGTTCTAATCTTGTCATCTTTTCTTATGGTGGTTCTTCACTCTGCACAAACTTTGCACATGATTTTCAAACTCAAGACAATGTCAATAAGAATTTTCTTCCTGTTAGTAAAATGAATCGGATTCTATATGATGTATTATTAGTACAATGTCAATGTAGAATTTTCTACATGATTTTCAAACTCAAGACAATGTCTTTGTTGTAAGGTGTACGGGGTGGTGGATTCGTTAAAAACCAGGGATTTTTAAATGTCTGCTAGCTTATAGAAAATATTTTAATTGTGGAAAACTCTAAGTTGAGGATCAAGGAGTGATGGTAAGGTGGATTCACTAACATTCAGGTAAACCACTAAATAGGTAACATATCCTCCCTTTTATATTTGTTTACAAATAATTTAACAATGGTGATAGAAAATTGAAATTATATAATATTTCGTAAAAATCACCTCAATTTTGAGAACGTAATAATTCAATATATATAATACAAATAGTATTTACATAACAACCTATATGAATAACAAAATACCATAAACTTAAAGTTATCCTACGTATTAATTAATTGTTATCTTTTTAGTAGATTTTATCAAATTGCATAACTTAAAACATGGTTTTGTCAATGGTCAAAAGTTGAAAGTGTCAATCATGGATGACATCAAGATCATCTTAACTTGTTGTACACTTTATGTAGCATTAACCATTTAAAGATTTGTGGTTACATATACATTGTCATTTGTGGTGGACAGTAAAGAAGAGTCATTTGGTTATGGGCCACATGATGGACCGTGCCAATCCAAATTAGGCCCAAAGATCAATCATTTGTTTGGGTCACAAACTCATAGTTTGACAAATCGTATTGGTTCGTCTATTTATTTATTATTATTGTAAATGAAATTATTGAAGAAGATTGATTGATAGTAAAAGCATGGCACGTGAGAAAGAAGGTGCACCCATGTGAGCAGACTGGCTCCACAAGGTCAACATCTGACTTAACCTTCAACTTGAAGATGACCCATATCGCATTTAATAGGTTGGTCTGCCCCCTAGCCTAGGATGGCGATGGCGATGGCGATGGCGATGGCGATAGGACTCTTTCTTTCACACCAATATTACTCACTCGCATCTATTTCTATAGTACACTCGTGTTTATATCCGGCTTAATAGAGTTGAGTTATCAAGTACAAATAAAATATAACTTGGATACTTATGTTTTATGTAATCGAGTCATCTATCACATAATATCATGCCCTGATTGTTTTCGTTTTAGGTTTTATCCGTTCTGTTTGTGATCACTTGTCATACCTAAATCTTCAAAAGGATATTTGTTATTATATAACTGAGTCATTCACAAAAGAAATATGGGAAGTTACATTACTTTTACTTTTTCATTAATTCATTTCGACTTTCTTTGTTAGTATAAAAATATATCACCTCTAAATTCTTGGGTTCTTACTTTATTTTCTTGTAGAAAACATGTATCTAAAGCATGTGATGATATATACTAACTATTATAATATATACATACATTATTTGCTGATTGATTAAGATGCCTTTGATGCGTATTGACTAAATAAGAAAATATATCCATGAGAACATGGGAGTAATAATGACATTGCTAGCAACAAGCACCTTAATATATATATTATATATTCAACTGATAGCTATCCAACAAGATGGAATAAAGCACTCTAGCATATTTGAGCCTAAGCTTTTCTAGCCAAAGTATCATCACAATTCAACACACTATTTTTTTAACCTACTAAAGAATAGTAAAAATAATAATATCAAAAGAAAATGTAAACCAAAAATCAAGAAATAAGCAAGCCAACACACATCACTTGTAGGGAAAATATCTAATGCTGCTATGACCATTGCATTTGACTTCGAGTCAACTGTCAACTCAGTGGTGTTGAGGAGGCGGCACTGCAGGCTTACACTGGTAGCACTTAGCAAATAACCCAAACGTATCAACCTGTCTTACAAAGTTGGTCATACTAGCCCATCCACCAAACCCAAAGCCGACCACCAAAACCCATATGACTATAAACACGTTGACCACGTACATGGCTGACCAACTCGGTAGGAAGGCAGGAGGTTTCTCTGCCGCATTCTGCATACAAAATTTTAAATTATGTAAAATATCTTGAGAATAAGAAAACCTTAGGGACTAATTTAGACATTCAAGTATAGCTAAAGGGACTAGCCAGCTCATCTCCGACATAATACAACACACAAAGTGTGGCATGTAACTAAATTGAAAAGGACTTGCTAACTTTGTAGTCCAAATCTAGCCTAAAACTATTAAATGCAATTGTACAATTTTTGTTAAATCATAAAAAATAATGTATATTTCTAAAATGTTTTTTCCTTATAGATATACAATAATATTATTCTAAATTTAGACACTAAAAAGATTTTCTTGAAATTCCCTGAGTTTACCAATAATATTGTTACAAAATACAAACATCCACTTCCATAATTTTATTAACTATATTTTAATAAACAATTTCCAAATAGATAATTTAAAAATATAAAGTATCTTTGTTTTTAAGAATCCAAATTATTACCGTTTACAATGTGACTAATTACAATGTCTCAATCAAAATATTGGTCACCAAAACAAAAATAGCATATGTGCAAACAAAGAGACTATTATACCCATGCCACTATATTGTCATAGACTATTCTACCCTTTTTATATTAGGATAACTAGCATATGCCACTAAAGAAAGTAAACAAACAAACAAATATAACCACTATAATCTCATGTATAGCAAAACTATTGATAAGTGTAAATTTATACCTGACGAGCAGAGGCCTTTCGGTACGTGAGCATATGTGCAAGAGCGGGAATAATATAGACCGTGAAGCTAACCAAGAGTGCACCGACAGCCGAATTAATGGGACCGAAGAACGGGAAAATAATAGCCAGGAACCAAATGGGTATCACAACGGGTAACCTTGCTAATGCGCGTAAAAATATGCTCTTTGTATCATGCATCCCAATCACTTTCTCCCACACAAAGTATAACGGTGTGCATGCAAATCCGAATGTAATAAACTGTTCCACATTTGTAACAGAATATTAATAATCATTGCATAAACCATAATTTGATGATTAATAGGTAAAATAAAATATTCTACCGACCTGATGAATAAGCATTAGAATAACTGCGGCGTCGCGCCAACGGGTCTTGGGGAGAAGAGAGAAGGCGTTTGAGTGGTTAAGAAGCTCATCGCCAAATGCCCAATAAACGGCGGAAGATGAGGGAAGGGTTAATGTAAAAACATATAGAGTGGCAATTAAGTAAATGTACTTGAATTTTCGGGGTTTCCACATTGCATGCATAATCTCCCTGAAATTAAAATTTTAAATTAAAGGGGAGAAACACCCAAAAATAGTTACATACTATATGATGAAGGGTTTGAGAATATGGGCATTGGATCAAACAAAAAGGTGAATGGCCATAATACCCTCATGAAATGAGATCCAGATAGGGATTGTAGTAAGTCCACTCTCCATGTGCATTTCTTTTTATAATTATATTAAAGTCCATTTTTTTATTGATTAAAAGATCTAGTTAATACAATAAGTCAATAACCACATATAAATAATAATTTCAAAAAGAGATCTTAAGTACATTCTAAAGTAAAAAATATTTTTTAGATATTATATAATTGAAGCAAAATTATATAATTTAAAAGCTACATAATATGAATAAAAGGAACAATTTATATGAATACTACATAACCAGAAATATTATTTTATCCTAAAGTAACCAAAAATATAAATATCAACATTTTTGCTACAAAATATATTATTTCCATGTTCAAAAATGAGTGGCCGGCAAAAGCTGCAAAGAGAAGCCCCGTAGAAGAAGGAAGAAAGGGCATCTTTTCACAGGATTACAAAAGTTTTATAAACCAAAAATCAATCTTATATTAATTCAATTTCCAACCTTTTTAATTCATAGTTTTATTTTATCCAAAGTGATTAAAAGAGAGAGCTTACACTGTGACAGCATGTCCTCCAAATGTGTATAAAATATTAGTGGCTCCGGTGAAATAAAGCACCAGTTTTTTTGGACCAGAGTGTTGTACCCCATCAACCTGCAATTATCACGGTCAGGTCACTTGTAGGCTTGTAAACTGTAAACGAATACGAACGGAGCATGTTCGTATTCGCTCATTTAACTTTAACCGGACAATACGCGAACACAAACAATTAGACGAACGAGGTTTTCGTGCTTGTACTTCGCTTTTAGAAGAAAATGAACATATTCGTGTTTGTTTATAAATGAACAGTTCACGATATGGTTTTTTTTTTTCACGGGCATAACTGAGCTAAAACCAGTTACAAGTAAAGTGAAAAACAATGTTTTAGGCCTAAAAAAATGTGGTAAATAGCGTTTTGTCCATGCTTGTTTGTTTATCAAATAAAACGAACGTTTCGGCCGAACAGTTCACGATATGTTTTTTTTCCCAAATTAATCAAAAACCCAAATGAGATCTGGACTTATAACATTAAAGAAAATTAGAATTTCCAAAAATAGTAAGTGTGAAAGGGTTGAGTTTATTACTATTTATAGAATTTCTACCTGTCCATGAATTAAAGCTGCAATGGCCATATACCAAGCAGTGTAAGTGGTCATCCCAAGGCCAAGAAAAGACCAAATTCTGTAATTATGGAAAGATGGAATGAACACAGTGGTTGCACAACATGCTCCAAATATGTATGTCCATGTTCTTTTGTCCAAGTGATCATTTATGTAGTAGATGTTACTGTTAACAAAACCAAAACCAAAAAAAAGTCAAGAATGCTGCCTATTTCATATTGAAGTAAAATTAAAACAAACCTTGCACAAGCTATAAGTTGGATCACAGATCCAAACAGAAGAAAAGTGCAGTTGAAAGCAAGTCCTATTGCTTTCCAGTAAGGTCCCAACAACCCATCAAGAACTTCAAACCACTTCAAGTTTTACATAAAAGATTGATTAAATTAACAAGATTGGGTTGTAAAGTTATGATTTTTATATCAAACCAACCTGAATGACATGGTTCTTGTAGCTGACACCTTCTTTTTCTTTTCTGGTTCTGTACTCAATGTAGAGAACACTGATGAGGTAAGCAGTCCAGCTGCCAAGAAGACCATAGAATATTTGAAGCACAATTCCAGAAACCATGCCCAGTTGAGAGAAAGAGTATGGTAGTGTTAGAAGCACTTGTGCCACCTGCATCAAAACTTGTACATTAAGCAATCATATATAGCATAATTAAAAAATCATTAATAATAGTTTTTTTTACTTGATTTGAAGAGCAACTAAACCAAGCATCCCAAGCAGAGCCTCCGTGCCAAAGAATATTCTTAATGTTGAAAACTGAGTGATCTTCATCTTCTTCTTTCTTCAGTACTCCTCTTTCATGTTCATTTTCATAGTTATTTGATGAAATGATTGAGTCCTCTGCTTGCTTCTGACCTGACATTTTCTTCTTCTTCTTCTTCTTCTTCTTCTTCTTCTATTATTATTTATAAATAATATTATTGCTGCTGTTAAAACTACCCTTTTTTTTCTGTTTTCTAAACAGATCTGTCAAACACATGTGACGACAAACATATAAGAATTAACAAAACAACATATACGTACAGAGATCGATCAATGGTAATGAAACAAGATTGATTGACTGATTAATTACTAGCTAGTTTATAACAGCATATATAAACAGGTTGTGCTACCTTAACTCTCCACCTCAGATCTTTAAATAGTCTTTAGATATGGATAGATGTATTTCAGAACAGGTTTTCATTCAGGCATTGGCTGGCGTGTGTAGCAAGAAGAACTGGATGGAAATGAAGGGGTTTTGATGGGATTGAAGGTGGGCATATATAGAGACCAATTTCTACCTTTTGTTAAGGGGAAATTTATTATTATTATTTTTATTATTGTGTGTGAAAACTTAAGGAGTTGGTCGGATTCACTGTATGATCATGTGTTTGTATTGTATTCATAAACACCTTTCTTAACGGCTACACAACTAATTTCATTCTCAAAATAAAAGGATCTCTTCTTCTTAATCGTTAATAATTAAATGATCAGCTAATACAAGTTGCTAGTAAATTATATATTTAAACGGACTACTAGATGTCACTTGCGTCATAGTTGTCTAACGTATGCATTTTCTATCGCAGGTTCCAAATGTAGATAAAATATGCAAAATTAAATAAAATGGAGACGACTTTGAAAAACTTAGGAAAAAACAAATAAATTTTATGGCTACCGTTTTAAAGTTTAGGGAAAACAATGTAAAGTTCATGAGTGCTATTTAAACATCTCTATTTTTATTAAAAAGAACCTAAAACCCAACATCCCCAAGGGTGAAACTACATCTCACGGCTTGAACGGTAGCAAATGGTCGTGCTATTAAACATATGATTTAGTTTCACAGCAAGTAAACTCATCTAAGCGCCAAGTCAACTCGTTTAATTTGTGGGAGTTTAAATTTAACTATTCTGTTGATCATTTAGCTATCTCTTTGTATACATATATAATGATTCTGTGTGTATTATAACACATATTATTTTTTTATTTTGATAATAATAATAATAATAATAATAATATGATTTGCTATTTAATTATTTGTTTATTATATTGAAAAGAAATAATATCTTTGTATGTATAAATTATAGGCATGTTTAGCCTAGCAAGTATACTTTGCAATTTTGTATAGCATATCAAACTCGAGCTCGTTTATTGAATTAGTTACGGTAAACTTTAAGGAATTCAATACGTAATATGTAGTTGGTGTAATATTTATTGTGATTGTATAAAGTATTTATGCACATTAAGTAACCAATGGCTTGGTAATGGTTCCTGTTTAAAAAGGTTTGGATTGAACGAGGAATTGGATCTGTTGATAAATAACAACACAAGCTCTGCAGCTTCAAATAATAGATGTTAACCTGTGGACCCATGAGAATGACCGTCTTCAATAATTTAAAAGGTCCCTCTCTGCCAATATTGTAAACAGATGAGTTAGGAAAAAAAATCTCACTTAAAACGGATATAACTTGTACTCTGTTTGCTTACTATGCCGTAAATATGTATCTGGCCCTGTACCATCGGTTTTATCATCTAGAACTATGATTTTAAGTTTCAATAATTTTAAGGAACTTGTATTGTGGACGGACATGAGGTGTGGGTCAACCAACCTCGTGGTTTTTTTAAATTTATATCTGATGTATCTTACAATTTTTTTTAACAAACTACAAAGATATATATTGAACGTTGATCTCAAGTTTTTTAAACATTCTCAAAAAAATCAAGGCGCAAATGCCACATTTGGAACTCAAATTATTGAGTTTAGAGTTTGATAAAGTACTCAAGTTAATCTTTCTAAATGATTATGGAAGAGTGAATTACCTTTGATGTTATGGTTATTGTTACCCCAAAAAACGTGTTGTAATTAACTCTTTATTTGACTCGTTGCAACAAGAAGTTATCAATGTGACTCGACCAAACTGAAAATTCAGACATTCTGGTTAAGAAATATTGGAGCACAAGAAAAAAATGACACTGGTAGAAAAAAAAATCTAGGTTCGTCATTATGTCTAGCTATCCTATTTTATTGAAAAATATAGTCAGCGTTAATATACATGTTTATTGTTATTTAGTTTCATGTTTATCAAATTTATTTGAATTTTCTAGAGAGGACGTTGAGGTATTAGTGTTGGTATTCAAATAAAATATATTTACTCATTTGTGCTTTTAAATAACATTATAAATATTATGAAAATCTTTTAGTGAGATTTTTGTCTATTAATTTTGGTTTCTAAAATATAGATATTACATGTTCTAAGCCGCTTCTAGATCACAATAAAATCTTCATCTAAATGCTCGTGAAAAAAATATAGATATATATTATATTGGCAGGAACATATATATGGTTACTCCAACTTTTTAATAATTATGTTGTTATATCAAGCATAAAAGTGGTAAAAAACAATAAGGATGTTTGGGATTAAGTGAACAAGTGAGAGTTGTTTGG